>NC_092012.1:14112222-14277222 GCF_042242105.1 Pempheris klunzingeri
AGTTTCAATGTCAAGACTGAATGAAGGTTGCAAATCAAGTAATGAACTACAACGGATGTCAATTGAGTCTAATATAAATGTGGAATGGGAATGCACTTGTTAGGAATTGTACTAATATACAATGTTTTTTCCCCCCCAAAGTTGTTGGAGCAGCATATTTCAAGTTAAAGTCAGGTCTGTGGTTTCAAAAACACCTTATCTTGGGTTCGAGTCAATATCTTTCTCTTCCAGATGGAAAAGTTGGCAAACGTCTGCGCTGACGCCTCCATTGCAAATCTTATTTTAAAAATATATGTAATATTATTGTTTATATTTTGCTCATTTTCAATAACACATTAAGTGCATTCTGGGATCCAAAATGGAGCGAAAGGTGAAATTCATAAAGTGTTAGTAAATGGTGAAACCTGTTTTTCTGTTATAGTTTCCATGCACTGTTTCCAGGCCTAACTCAATGTGACTGCTAATCTGCTAATAGCCTAAAACACAATGAGGTGAAAAACAACTGCTGGAAATAGCGCAACTGAGACAAACTGGCTATACATTTTTAGTCCTGTTATCATTTCAAACAAAGCTTGAAGGACACAGAAACAATGTGTGTGAGCTAATGCCTTGGCATCTGCACATTTTGTTTTTGAAAACACATTTTAAACCGATACGGACAATAATAATCGTCTGCATTACCTGCACACAGATTAAAGCAACAGCTTGAATCGGCTCTTTTTCCACAGCATATTTTATGCAACGTGATAGCCCTCATTTTGCATGGCCATCACTTGATATAGGTGTATTGGTTTACAAAACTAATGCAAAGTGGAAAAAAAAAAAGGAGCATCACTTTGTAGTAGACCTGTTTGCTACTGTATGCAAACAGACTGGTTTTAAACAGCTTGCGTACACCAGCAAATAAAAAGGAGCACAGGAATAATCCCTGCGTGTGCTCACTATCATTTTGTTTTGTTGACTGCTACAGTCAGATGGGAAACGTGGGCCACATCACTTGCTATGCTGCTGGCTGGGTTGTTATTCTGCCAGCATGATGTACATGGACACACACATTTCATTGATTATCTGGTATACACACTTGTAAATAAACATATTCCTAACAAACTACAGAGAAATATTACTGATGTCATTGTGGGGAGGAGTGTTGTAGGAAAATAGCTTGCACTCTAAATCATGTTGATATTTCATTTAAAATATCAAATCTGGTATTAAGCACACTTTTTGGTAATTGGCTGAAATGCTAAAAAAAATGTCTAAGTAAATTTGCACACATCCCTGTGTTGATGATACACAAGTAGGCCTGTACAATAACACTGCAGAAAGTAATGTTGGATTGTCTGCTTGCTTAGCAGGGTCTGTGATAACCTGGTGAAGTCATTGACAACACAAGACAGTCTGTAGTTCTCCTTCTACCAGAAATGATCTCCTCCACTAACATTAAGTCATCCACTGATTGCATATCTAAAATCAGCTTAACTGATTTAGCTGCGTGAGGGAATGTTTTCTGTGGGTCACTCGTTTGCTTCGTGTGGGCTTTTTTCGTGATCTAAGACAGGGTGTTTTCCACAGCTGATGCACATGTGCACTCTGTGGATGATCAGCGGGCCTACTTTTGAACTACAGACCTACCTGCTCTCTGGATATGCAGGGCAACGAAGGTCTGCGAGGCATTTTACAACTGCCATAATAGCTGGTCGACGTTTCCCCCAGTGAAACACAGCTGGACCTCCTCCTGGGTCTGATCACGGGGACCTTCTCCTCCGCGGTGGAAATCCCACTCGGCGCTTCCCTCGACGGGTAGTAGCGGTCAAAGCAGAGCCCCAACAGGGAGCCGGAGACCCCCGCAAAGCAGGCGAAGAGCGGTCTGAGCAGAGCAGGCAGACCGCTCAAACTTGTGAAAGACACGAGCCACACAACGCTGGCGAAAACCAGTATGAGAACACTGTGTTTGAGTTTCAGAGTGGGGATCAGGGTGAGCAGACCCACACACCCCAACACGAATAACAACCTGCCCACCATTTGCATCTGGTGCTGGTCCTCTCCCCATTGCAAAAACCGCAAAACCAAAAAATCCCCGAGGTAACACGATGCTGGCAGTGACACGAGCCAGCATTTGCTGCTCTCCTTCTTTTTCCTCCTCAGGTAAAACGTCAGAAAGAAGAAAGCACATCCTATGCTGAATAAAGGACTGATGGACTGGGAGAAGCCCGACAAAAAAGTCCGCAAATCCCAAAGCGAGTCACTTTGCAAGCTCCTGGAAATGAGAAAAGAAACCGCGAGGATGACAAACGCGCCGACGTAGAGGGCAGAGACCTTTAACAATTTTGAATTAAGAATGTCTTCGTTGCAAAACCTGCACACGTTGAACAAAAACCCCCTGTGATGGTCCTGTTTCAGAGGGGTGACGCAGCTCTTCACATAGCCGTTCCTGAAGCCCTCTGAGCTGTTTACACTTCCAGCTCCGTCGTGGTGCCTTATTTTACTGTGCAAACCCTCTCCTTCCTCCCCTGCAGCCATGGCTCTACTGTGGCTCCTCCGTATCCGCGCCAAATAAAAGTCCTCCTCTTGTAATATTCACGCCGTATTAACGCTGAACTACATGACAGCAAATACGCTCCATGGTCACTCAAACGTGCTCCAGCACTTGGACTAAAGAAAGAAGGTGAGATGTTGTTTTTACAGAAACGGCGCTCTCTGCTGCCGCCTACAGGCCACAACTCAGACCGCAGGGCTGCTGAGCCAATCCCGTAGACTGGAAGGACCGATCCGGGGCTGCGTCTGCTATAGTATGTAGTGTAATATAATCAATATACTCACAGGCTGCAGCTAATAGGGGGACTTTGAAAGAAAGAAAGAAAGAAAGAAAGGAAAAAAATCACAAAAAATGGACGATAACATTTCCACAACATTTTTAGCCTGCAATCCTGTAAGCTGGTTTCAGACACATTCATCATATGCAGGGAAGTCTTTGTTATTGTTATTTATTATTCAAAATGTGTTGTGAATTTTTATTTTTCATTTGACCTGTGCACAATTTGAATGCCATTTTGGCATTCAAAATAGAGATTTGAATAGAGAGGCTGGAAAAGTGAGTTTGTGTCTCTCACGAAGCAGTTTTTTTTTTTTTTTTCTCCACCAAAGCACGTAGTTTAAATAAGATCAGCTAACGTCTGATTAACTGTATAATTGCAGTAATAGTTTGCCATATTAATATTAATTGGTCTTTTGGTCAAAGTGACGCCGCTGCGTGTCGCTGCATCGCGCTGCTCTGGGATCGTTTGGTTTCGCCTGCCTTTAGCTCGGTTTAAAAAAAAAAAAAAAAAAAAAAAGGGTCGATTGTCGATCACACTGATCAGAACAACAGCGTTAGTTTTACTGCCGAGTGGCGGTGAGATATCTAAAAATATCCTTCAATCGCTGGTGAAATACATAACGCCCAGTCTAACACATTGTTCATGGCTGGATGCTCTAACTATCTAGGGTCAACTAAATAGAGGCTTTCCACACACGTAAGCTAGATTGTTTACATCCAATAACGTGATGTTAGCATCATCCAGCAACAAGACTTAGAATAAATCAAATAAATACATTGAATTTATGGTAAATATAGATTACATGAGAACTACCAATTTATACAGACAAGTTCTTGCCCTAAAACGAAAATTTAAAAAAACTTAATTTACATAAAATCCTAGTATTTCTATAATTTCCAGTCCTGTCATATCAACTTAAACTAATGTCACAACACTATTTTAAGTTGATAGAGGATCAACTGTGCTGATGTCATTACATTACTAATCTTGGAGCTGCCACAGACAGCTAATAGACTTTTCACAGCAGATATTTTGACATGTCTCAGAGGGAATTAAACACAGGTGTCATTAATAATATTAAGGATGACTGCATGGCATTTAGCTTCTGCCAATTCCAGAGCCTGTGCGCTGTGTATGTTGGCTTACCGGGACCCTTAAATAGAACAGAGCCAACATTAATGTAATTAGTTACACCTGTGTCTCTGCTTCTGTGACAAGTCGACATGTCTGCTGTGAAAACGGTCCATGGAAAGGCAGTTACATGCAACGTATGAAATGCACACAGCCGCAAATAACACACAGAAGAATAGAATAAGAGGACAAACAGGAAGTTCCCACAAGAACCGTGCAAACCCTGGATCCACCCCACACACGCTCACATATACACAGAACAATGATCTAGCAAGTCTGGGAAAATATAAAGGTTTTCAGTCTGCGTGGCAGCTTGGACACAGTTGTCTCAGGTCATGAAAGACACCGTGACTGCACCATTGTGGATGACACATTGTCTGCGGTACACTAGGGATTTTTACAGAGGAAGGCATTCTTACATTGATGAAAAGCTAATTTGGATGTAATATCTCAAATAAAAATGTCACCAAATGTGTGCCACCCATTGCTTTTATGTAAAGAGTTGTCACCTGACAGATTTATCATTTTAAGTGTTTGTATTCCCATGCAGTGTTTACTGTTGATATCTTGACACTGGTATCTAAGTGTAAAAATATGATTTAGGTCTTCTTTTCACTTTATAGTCAGTGTGGTGAACTAGTGGTATCCTTCAGCACATACAGGATCTCTTCACTAAGTTAAATGAGAGTTCCTGTAATAAAAAGCTATTTTAATAGTAATAGAATAGAGACTCGCATACCAGTATGTGCAGCCATTGTTCTTTGGCTCTGTATTGCAAACAAATACTTTGCTCTCGACTTGAACCGTAACCCCTCCTTATCATGAAAACCTCAGTTTGAATGTGTATGCCTATGAAAAGACTTAGTTAACCACTGCAAGAATGAATGTAATCTTTTATATTGTTTGCAGTCATACAGTACAGTACACTTAACAGTGTTGAATTGGTTTGCCACAATTAATTTGACTTACTATCACGGCAGCCTGATGTAGTTTATGTTTCTGTGCCACAGAACTCCTGGGTCCTCAAAAACTATCACAGACATAACAGAACCACACTTTTGCACAGGGGGATATATCCTTCCATTATGATGTACATGGCCAGTGAAGTGTCTTCTTACACAAACAATGTTTGTTAATGGAATAATTCAGTTATTAGTTTTGGTGTTTTAATGGGTTTTGTTGACAGTAATAGTAATATGCTAAAATAACTTACTCATCATATTAGAATTTCATATTAAAAACATAATTTGTCAAAACATTGTTTCTGAAAAATCACTTTCAGTTTTGGAGGTTAAGTAGAAAAACTAAATATTTCCAGCAATATTTATGCTGTTTGCTTAGTGGCCTCTGGTCATGGCTTGTTGCATTGCATTGCTGTAAATCGGTAAGTAAAGAGTGGAAGATAATGAGCAAATGACAGACTTTGTGACATTCCCTTTAAGACTCCAGTTCATTCAAGTTTCTGCAACATCAACTGCATCGATAGGTGAAGCTTCCACTGGAGGGTGCTGCATACCATTAAAATCTGTTGTACTATTTTGTTAAACACTGAAGTCCTTATAGTTCAGTAATGTTTTTTATGTGATATTTTAAATATTTTGTTTGTGTTTGTTAAACAGTCTGAAGAAAACTGTAGCCGATGGTGAATCAAGTGGAGGTTATTACATACCAGGGGAAATGTTATACACTCTTCAAATCTTTAATCATTTAAAACTAACACTGAGTACTTGGTAATGCATGATCGTGTTCATCATTGTATTTCGTTGCTATGCAGTGTTTTTGAATATCTTTTCTTTCTTTCTTAAAATGTTTACAACACATGCATTTTGTTGCAATGATCAATATACAATTTAATATTAAAATTTCATTGTATATGAAAAGGAAGTGTTGTTCAGTGCTCAATACATTGCAACGTTTATTAATCGGTAACAGGGTGAACACCAGATGTGAAAGTTGTATTTTCTTTATTCTGAGTTTTTTGTTTTGGGTGTATTGGTTTCGCGTATGGACCTTCCGGCTCCCGTAGCAGTGATGTGGCTCAGAAAGTAATCTTCCACGTCATTAGGAAGTAGTGCAGAGCCGTAGAGTCAGCCCGTCAAAGGGAGCTCCTGAGACATTTTTACAGATGTAAATACCCAAAACTGGATTTCGAAGTCCACTTCGGAGCGTAACAGTCGTGCAATTAGGTAGGATATGTAACTTAATTTTGAGTAACATGAGTGATGTCTTCTTCCCTGGTCGCTGTAACTTAACTGTTAACACAGCTAGCTAGCTAATGTGACTGTCCTCCATTTCATTGCTAGCTTGGGCAGAAGCTACGCTGGTATTAGCTAACGTTCGCGGTCCAACAATTGATCATATATATTAACTTTATCTAAGCAGTCAAATATTTGACTACCAAATGGTTGTTTGCGTTTTATCGAAGCTTTACGGTACAGCTGTCAGCGGTAACAGGTAACGCAGGTAGCGCCATTAATGCTCCAGCAGTAGTTAGCATAGTGTTGTACGAGGTGTTAGCGCTGCGTGTCACTCTTTCTTCACTTGTTTTAATAACATAACGCAACACTACATGTAAAGTTGATTTTGCTGTTACAGTAATAGGCCTTGCCACTGTTGTGTTGGCACTAGTTTAGTGTCTATAGTCAAAAGCGGCAGAAAATGGCAGGAAGATTTCCGATCCTTGTAAACGTGACCTTTTGATATGTCATAATAATGTTATCTATTTAAAGATACCTCCGCTGTCTACTGTTTGTTCAGTCAAAATGAACGGCCATGTAACTTAATTGTGCTCATAATTTCAGATTTAGGTATTTTTATGTACCATCAAATCCACATTAGGAGGCTTTTATACTTACAGACCTGAACTTGCTGGGTTCACAGTTACACATACAGGTGATTTACTAATCAGATTGTTTTTTTCAATCAATGGCTGTTGTTGTGGTCATTGCTATCAAAATAAGATACATGCCCACCCGCCAGTCAACACTTATAGAAGTTGTTAAGATTAAGATCTTTAATGCATCCAGTTAAAGGTCTAAATCCAGTGACTTGGTTGACCAGGCCTTTATTATCAGGATGTTTTGTTTGACGCGTCATGATCTCAAATCATTTTTGAATGTTTTCTATTAATTAAGATTCCTTATCAAGCAAGGGTATGAGTTTGTAAGGTCTGTTTTCAATACTGTTGCGCTTAAGCAGAATCAAACAGTTAATTTTAAAGGATAAGTTCACAAATTTTAAGTCTGTCTTAAAACAGTAGTCAAGTGCCCCTACGTGCATCAGAACAAGTGTTGCTCGTACCGTTCCTGTTCATACGGGCCATTAATAGATCCCTTTATAATGCACCTCCAATGTCAGTGATGGGAGATACTAAGTTCATTGTCCTTATTCAGTGCAAAAATTCTTTTCAAAATTTGAGGTCTAACAGTTTGGTAAATCAAGGGAGTATTTTCCACAGCTCCAGACTTTGTTATAATTCCACCACCACAGTTCAACACAGTAATTGTACACTAAACTTAGTGTAACTCTGGAATATTATCATGCGATTCCTTACAGCCAGTTGAAGCCTCATTTTGGCTTAAAAAAACGTATATAAATATAATTTTGCACAGAATACAATCCGTGGATTTTGTTGCCCAATACTTCCATTTGAAGCATGGTAAGAACTGACATTTAATTGGCCAATATGAACAGGGGGAATGATAACAGCAAACAGGACCTGTTTCTGTGTACATTTTACTTGCCTGGCTATTGTTTTAAGACGGGCTTGAAAATTTGTGAACTTATCCTATGAGTTAAAATTAATTTTAAACTAGTCTTTTTTTTTTTTTTTTTTATGGCACACCAGATTTCTTGTTCACAAACTGCTGTTTAATGCAAAAATGTACACATACTGTTGAGATGTCATCATGAATATATTTTCTCAAATGATGATGCATACAGATTTATTTAAATAATAAGTCGCTTTGTATCACACTGTTACCTTTTCTTTAATACTGTACTATTGTTGTACTACATTGTGAGCACAAGCCAGAGTTGATCACATTGTAACATTAGAGTTTTGAGATCAAATTCTGTTTAGTGTTTGGTGTGGATTCCAGTGACTGTCTGTTTTATTCAAGATGCATTATTAATAGGTCTGAGATAATCCACTGTTGTTTTGTTGTTATATTGGATGGGATCACTTGTTGCAGAAGTCCTTCTGAGATTTTTCTGAGAGTCATTGTTTAATGACTCACAACACTGAGTAGTTTCCTTTCATCAATTTCCTGGATCTACTTTTCTTAGTCAATTTTATGGAGGGGTTAAATCATATCCCAGCATGCTTGAGTCCAAGGGATTTTTGACAGTTTTCCACTTTTGTTTTGTCTGCAGCAAAGGCAGTTAATATCATGTATATGTGCATGATGCTCTTCAGGTTATGCTGACTGTGGTTTTCATAGTTGTATCCTACTATGCATCTGTGTGAAAGCTTTCTTTTTCTATCTACCATGTTTCTCTTTTTCATAGGTATTGACCAGTGAGCTACATTCATTGGGATTCTTCTAGACGGATACAAGCCCAGCAGCAAAATGACGGCTGCAGAGAACGTTTGTTACACTCTGATCAATGTTACATCAGATTCAGAGCCCCCCTCTGAAGTCAGCCTAAAAACGGATCTAGGTAACTATCCTTAATGTTAACTTGCAGAGCTATTTTACTAATGCAGAGATATGCATTTCGAAAACTTCCCTCTCCACCACACGACAGTGGAGCTGGTTGTAATTTAATTTGTGGTGTGGTGAATTGAAAAAACACTTATATATATCTTTTTCTTAAACAACGTCCTGTTCAGTCACATTTCAAATACAGTATAATACAGTGAAAATTCTTTCTGACAATATGCTTGAAGACATGCTGATGACATTAATACTAACAATGATAATAATAATTTTTTCACAGAAAAGGGGGAGATCAAGGCAAAGACTGAAGCCCTGAAGAAGGTCATCATCATGATCCTGAATGGTGAGAAGTTGCCGGGGCTGCTGATGACCATAATCCGCTTTGTGCTGCCGCTTCAAGACCACACCATCAAAAAGCTGCTGCTGGTTTTCTGGGAGATTGTTCCCAAAACAACCCCAGATGGCAAGCTGCTTCAGGAGATGATCCTGGTCTGTGACGCCTACAGAAAGGTAAGATAACTGACACATTAACAATTGTGATCGACTTAATCAATAGATGTGTGTATTTTTCTGAACAATATTTTATTAGATTTTAAATAACAGAACAAAATACGGAACCAGTCAGCACAAGATCCATCCAGATGTGTGTATTTTTAAAAAAGGTAAATGTGTGAAATAGTGTTTATGATATAACTAAGATGGACTTTTTATTGAATTGGTCATATGAGATAGTAATGTACCCATCTGAGAGGATTTTCTACTTATTTTATCTGTACTGTAACAGTAGTATAACTAATGAAAAACAAACCTGGCTAGAATATATTGATTTTATTTCATCTTGTGAAATCTTTCAATTTCAGGACCTGCAGCATCCCAATGAGTTCATCCGTGGCTCCACTCTGCGTTTCCTGTGCAAGCTGAAGGAGTCTGAGCTGCTCGAGCCTCTCATGCCAGCGATCCGGGCCTGCCTGGAGCACCGTCACAGTTATGTGCGCCGCAATGCTGTTCTGGCCATTTACACCATCTATAGGTACAAACTTTTATAAACATTTGATGTTTAGTTGTGATTCCAGATGTACATACGGGTATTTCATAGTTCATAGTGAACAACATGTAGCTGATGATTTTTTTTTGTTGCTGTTGTTGTTTTAGGAACTTTGAACACCTCATTCCTGATGCCCCAGAGTTGATCCATGATTTTCTTGTCAATGAGAAAGATGCCAGCTGTAAAAGAAACGCATTCATGATGCTCATTCATGCAGATCAGGTCTGTAGCATATTGTCCTTTTTATACAGTCTCTACTTTTGTGTGCCAGTAAATCTACAAGTATCCCTCTAAAAAGACCTAACATGCGTCATGTCATCCACGTATTCACATCTTCCAGGACCGAGCTCTGGATTACCTCAGCACGTGTATTGACCAAGTTCACACTTTTGGTGACATTCTCCAGCTGGTCATCGTGGAGCTGATTTACAAAGTGAGTCAAGACCTTGACTAGTTTAATTTAAGCTTTGTAACACAACAGTCTACTAACAGTAGCGCTGATTTGGTGTCTGACCTCTTACCTGTTAGGTTTGCCACGCTAACCCCTCTGAGCGCGCCCGGTTCATCCGTTGCATCTATAACCTGCTGCAGTCCTCCAGTCCGGCTGTAAAGTATGAGGCTGCTGGCACTCTTGTGACCCTCTCCAGTGCTCCCACAGCCATTAAGGTACATCACCAAGGTTTTGTCAGTGATCCTGTGTTTGTTATATACCGTCACTGGTGGAGTACAGTCTCTCATGCATTCTGTGGGGTTTTTCTTCGGACTCTAGGCTGCTGCCCAGTGCTACATTGACTTGATTATCAAGGAGAGCGACAACAATGTGAAGCTGATTGTTCTTGATCGTCTGATTGAACTGAAGGAGCATCCCACTCACGAGCGTGTACTCCAGGTATGCTGAATTATGGCTGTGGTGTGTTTTTTTGCAGTTAAAATGTTGTGCCATATTAACCACAAAGACCATTGCCCTCTGTCTCAGAAAGTTCCATCTTAAAAACAAAAAAATTGATTGAAGCTGAAAACAAAAAAAAAAACTAATATCAATTAAACTTTTTAGTATAAGCGTTATGTTGTTAGTCCTCCTGTTTATGGTTACTATTTAATATGAGACCAAAATGTATAAGAGTCATGTACATTTTAAAATTTAGTCTCGTTTATAGAATTTAAAGGAGCAGAAAAAGCCAGACAGTAGTTTTATTATGACACAGTACCTAGTTGCTACATCTGCATCTGTATCAACTCTGTTAACACTTTTTTTGGTTGCTTTTTTATCCAGGACCTTGTGATGGACATCCTGCGCGTTCTCAGCACTCCTGACCTGGAAGTCAGAAAGAAGACCTTGCAGCTGGCATTGGACCTTGTTTCATCTCGCAACGTAGAGGAGGTCAGTGGCACGCACATGTTTTTGTTGTCATTTCCATGTCCAAGCATGGACACAGAGAACAAAAAGGAATATGCTGAAATTACAGTGACATCAATTTGCTTTCCAGCTGGTGATTGTTTTGAAGAAAGAGGTGATCAAGACAAACAACGTAACAGAGCATGAAGATACCGATAAGTACAGGCAGCTGTTGGTGCGCACTCTCCACTCCTGCAGTGTGCGCTTCCCTGACATGGCCGCCAATGTCATACCTGTGGTGAGTTTCCTATAATTCAATCAAATTAAAAAAGCTGCTCTTCAAATTGGTTAGACTTGATATCTTTTGAGGGGAGACCCAAACGGTGGAATATATTAGGACTTTTCTGTGTGTTGATGTGATTTGCAGCTGATGGAATTCCTAAGTGACACTAATGAGGCAGCCGCTGCTGATGTGCTGGAGTTTGTGCGGGAGGCCATTCAGAGATTTGACAGCTTGAGACCTCTCGTCATCGAGAAGATGCTGGAAGTCTTTCACGCCATCAAAACCGTCAAGTAAGGCTTTATGAGCACATAGAGGGGAGCATAATGCAGAGTTCCTGGCTTCTTGTCTCTCCCCTAAAGGTTACAAAAAGCAGGTCAAATTTGGATTAGCCTATTTGAATATTTGAGTTGATAAATGGGTAAGTGAGTCACTGATTAAATCCATCATTATTTATTCAGTTTTTGCAAATGAGAAGTTAATACTATGCAAGTCAAATGTGAGGTTAACTGTCAATTTCAGCGGACTGCATTGTCTGTTTGGCACATGCTTTCATTAAAGTTAAGAGTCTTGTGCGGCACAATGACACATTTCAGCAGTTCAGAATTCACTAACTGCGTCTCCACACTGAAATTATGTGATAAATAAAGAAACAATAGGAAACTGAAAATGTACAAAACGGGGTAACACATTTCAGCAGCAGGTTACCTGATGTGATTTGAATTTAGTTCAATTTCTCTGCTTTTCTAGCTTTTGTATTCTGAGAGTTATGTCAGGTTTTTCTCTACAGTAACATTTGTCACCTGTTTCATAGACTTGACAGAGTTTTGTCATTAGGTTATCAGTGCAGTATGAGTATGCAGCACTTTGAATGTGAAAAAAAAAAAACATGTTCTCACCATTGTTATTTTTCAGGATCTACAGAGGAGCACTGTGGATCTTGGGAGAATACTGCAGCACCAAGGAAGATATCCAGAGTGTGATGACAGAAGTACGCAGGTCCTTGGGAGAGGTATGCTCGTCCATTATTGACAGGAATTAATGTAACGCAAGCTTACCTGACGGACCAACTTCATTAAAATTGTCACAAATATCTGACATCTGTGTCTTGCTTGGATAGATCCCGATTGTAGAAAATGAGATAAAGAAAGAAACAGGAGAGGTGAAACCAGAGGACGAAGTGAGTGCAGCTCCAGCCCAGAAGCTGGTGACAGAGATGGGCACCTATGTGACACAGAGTGCCCTCAGCTCCTCCAGGCCTTCAAAGAAAGAAGAGGATAGGTAAAAACTGCACATTGTGGGGGGGGGATATCCTTATTTACCTGTAATGTCACACTGATTGGTCATCTTACCTCCCCATATTGAATAAACACTGATTTTGTTGTTCCAGACCTCCACTTCGAGGTTTCCTGATGGATGGAGACTTCTATGTGGCGGCTTCCTTGGCCACCACACTGACCAAAGTGGCTTTGCGCTATGTTGCTATTGTTCAAGACAAAAAGAAACAAAATGTAAGGTGTCCTCTCTTCACTCCACTTCACTGAAACACAACACCTTTGTAAAGAAATCATTAAACCAGCAGCCTGTGTGTCTAATCCCTGCTGTCTTGCTGTCCCTCTCAGTCCTTTGTTGCAGAGGCCATGCTGATCATGGTCACGGTGCTGCACCTGGGCAAGTCCTCTCTGCCCAAGAAGCCAATTACAGATGATGATGTGGACCGCATCTCACTGTGCCTCAAGGTCCTGTCAGAGTGCTCGCCGCTTATGAATGACATTTTCAACAAGGAGTGTCGCAAATCCCTGTCACATATGCTGACTGTCAGACTGGAGGAAGAGAAGCTGTCACAGAAGGTAACGGCAGAAGGCTGAACTCGGTGCTTAACCTTCTGACAGTTGGGCACAGCTGACGTATTATCACGATTAGCGGAAAGGAACAAGCGTTTGGTGTTAATGGGCTATTTTTTGGACACACCCCTCATTTATTCCACATTTATGTTTGTAGAACATGTGATAACAGCGTATAAGCCAAATAGGGCTTGTTTTTAAGAATTTCTGACATTACTATGCAATATGAAGATTTGTGGGTCCTGGTTTCTTGTGATAGGAACACATTCAATTGCAATTTTCATCTTCATTCTGCACAACAGCCACTCTTGGCTCTGAATGCTACTTGATTTTATTCTTTCTATTACCCTTTTGTTTCAACATCTTGGCTTACTATTGTATGTATTGTTAGTGTGCCGAGTCTATTGAGCAACTATAGGCCTGAAAAATAACCGTTTCTTATTCCGACCACAGAAAGAATCGGAGAAACGTAACGTGACAGTGCAGGCAGACGACCCAATCTCCTTCATGCAGCTGACAGCCAAAAACGAGATGACTTCTAAGGAGGACCAGTTCCAGCTCAGCCTGCTGGCTGCTATGGGCAACACTCAGAGAAAGGAGGCTGCTGATCCTCTCGCTTCAAAACTCAACAAGGTACACCACAGAAATTGTAACATACAAGAGAACTGGGAATTGCGTTGAGGAAAATACTGCATGAGGAGACCAGACTGGAGATTAAATTGATGTTTTTGTTTTCAAAACGTGCCAATGTGTGCACAGTGGGGAAAAAGAACAGTTGTTCCAGTTTGTACTTGTCTACTATTCATTCATGGAATAAGATCCATTTGATGTTAGTTATTTAAGTTTTGTTTTCATTTGGCTTTGGGTAAAATAGTTTTTCACACAAGGTGATTCTTTTTTGTTTTTGTATCCCGCTGCACTACTGCTGTGCACATGACACAGTTAGAAAGTTCAGGAAAATAATATCTAATATCTTTGTGTTCGAAAATATTTGTATTTAATTGTATTTGATAATGAAGTGTTAACTCATTGCTGTCCAAACTAGGTGACCCAGCTGACAGGCTTCTCAGACCCAGTGTATGCGGAAGCCTACGTCCATGTCAACCAGTATGACATTGTGTTGGATGTGCTGGTGGTCAACCAGACCAGTGATACTCTCCAGAACTGCACCCTTGAGCTGGCCACTTTAGGTTAGTTAGTGTGGTTTATTTTCCACCTCACTTTACAAACAGCAGAGGTTCTCATTTTTAGTAAAGCTGATTTAAGCCAATCACATTTGTGTTGCCACATTGCACTATGTATGCATTTCACTACATTCATCTATCCTACAGGGGATCTCAAGTTGGTTGAGAAGCCTTCGCCTCTAACTCTGGCTCCTCACGACTTTGCAAACATCAAGGCCAACGTCAAGGTGGCTTCTACAGAGAACGGGATTATATTTGGCAACATTGGTAAGAGAATCATCTTGTCCACTTATCATAATTCTCTGCTTATGTTATGTAGGTTTTCTTATTTGTGGGAATGTTTGATTCTTTTTTCTTCCCAGTCTATGATGTGTCGGGCGCCGCTAGCGACAGAAACTGCGTCGTCCTCAGTGACATCCACATCGACATCATGGACTACATCCAGCCAGCTTCCTGCACCGATGCAGAGTTCAGACAGATGTGGGCTGAGTTTGAGTGGGAAAACAAGGTAAGGTTTGTGGCATGTTTATAAGGTTTGTTGTTCTGACGATTTCCGAGTTTCTTTTTTAATGACTGATTTATATCCAACAAATCAAAATTGAAAAAAATTCAATTAACATTGAAGATGGTCATTGAGCAATCTTTCTGTGTTGTAGGTGACAGTGAACACTAACATCACAGATCTGAATGATTACCTCCAGCATATCCTCAAATCCACCAACATGAAGTGTCTGACTCCTGAAAAGGTTGGTACGCAGCATCACATACAGCTGAGAAAAGAAAGTAAATGAGGTTTTGCGGCTGGCAGGACTCATTTAGATAAATTAGATGGACAGTAGCAAGTCTTTTGGTGCTGGTGTCCCATTTTAACTGCCCAAGCCCATCATATTGGATAAAGTGCATCAATACGTTGTTGTTGCTGTACAAAATCGTCAATATTCTTTCCCTTTTGTCAACAAACCAGGCACTGTCTGGCTTCTGCGGCTTCATGGCTGCCAACCTTTATGCTCGTTCTATCTTTGGAGAAGACGCGCTGGCTAATGTCAGCATCGAGAAGCCCATCCACCTGGGGCCGGACGCACCGGTGAACGGACACATACGCATTAGAGCCAAAAGTCAGGTGGGTCACAGCTGCTGCACCATGAACCCTTATGCATCTGAGAAGTAAATGCTTGGTTGAATTTATTTGCTCTCGTCTGGAGCAACAGCGACGGAGTTTTTAAGCTCATACCTCAGTGAAAGACTTGG
Organism: Pempheris klunzingeri; assembly: GCF_042242105.1. NCBI lineage: Eukaryota > Metazoa > Chordata > Actinopteri > Acropomatiformes > Pempheridae > Pempheris > Pempheris klunzingeri. The sequence goes on from NC_092012.1 coordinate 14,127,768, forward strand.
GCTGAATGCATGAAATAACCCATCATATTGCAGCATAGCCCAGTGCTATTACCCGTGCAAATATAGCCAGTCTGTTAATATATAGTCTGTCTGTTACAATAAAGCCTCCCTCCTTGCTTTCACAGGGGATGGCCTTGAGCCTCGGGGACAAGATCAACCTCTCCCAAAAAAAGACAAATGTGTGAGACAACTCAGATCCAGCTGATCCCTCTGACTTTGTAAAAGTCACCTGCTGTTGTCTCGCGTCGCCCATCTTGCAGCCTTTTCTTCACAGCAAATTAAGAACTCTGTATGGTCAGTTGCTTCTTTGCTTTTTTTTTTTTTTTTTACATCAACTCTGTCTGAAAACCACATCCCAGTAATGTTCTTTCTCTGTCCTGTTTAATTTTCAATAAACATATGTATTAAAAGGAGGAAACATTGTTCCATGCTGGATTCATTGAGTCATATTCTTTAGTTTTGACATATTATGCTTATATTTCCTTATTATGGGGCACATGATTTGATTTTTTTAAAGATGAAAATGAGTACAATTATCATTTTGGCAACTTAACTGTTTTTTTTTTCCTTTTCTAACTAGATTGTGAAATTAAGATAAAAGTGTATACTAGCGATGGACAAGGGCATGTTAATGCATTATTCATTTCTAGCACTTTGAACCTAAGTTGCTTTTTGAATATTTAATTGATTCAAGTGTGGCATGATATGAAATTTTGATGAACTCTGTCGATAGACATTTTAAGAAATCCTCAAAAGACAATTTGACACTTTTAACAAGGCAGATGAGATGAAATGAATGCGAAGATGTCTGCCCACTTTCTGTGTATAGAAATATCACCGCACAAAAGATTTAATCAGCCACTCAGCATGAAATAACTGTTGGAAGGTTGAAGTTTGGATGAACGGCCACTGTTTGACTGCTGTCTCCAGGAAAGAGAACCGTACACGTAGCAGATATTTCAAAGCGAGCTGTCACTGTTACCCTAAAGTGGCTGTGTCCTAAAGTGAAGGGACTCCTGTCTGGAGCTCTGGCTGTGTGTCGCTTCATGGCTTCCAGCTCTAATTAGAATTCCTTAGATACCTCGTGTGATATCTTGCACAGTGGGAAACTGACTGGATTTTGTTCTGTCGGAGCCCCCAGATTGACCGTGAGATCACGAAGACTCTAAAAAACACTTTTAACCGGGGGATGATGATGTATTGTGGTGATTTCAAAGGTGCTCTCGAAGCCATCTGCACATTTTGCTGTCATTGTGATAATGAGATGGGGATGGATTAATGCTGGCACACACCAACATACTCCACCTGCCCTGCTGTTTATTATTTATGGGTAAAGGGACATTTCTGGTTATATGCCAGATTAAAGGGTCACAACCCCGGTCATACATTTACAATATCTGTGAAATCTGTCTCTCAGGAGGGGGGGGGGGGGGGGGGGGGGGGGGTCGGGGGGGGGTTAGATAAAGGCTGAAAGGTGGCTTTGAGGTCAGAGCTTCGGCTGTGAAAATAAACAGTTGGCTATCTGGCAGCTACTGTGTGCACTGCACTGTACGGCCTCTTTGGATTTATGGTGCATATTACCCCTAATTATTACAATCTCAATAAACTCCATAACCTCAAATCTGAGGTTTTGCACCCAGTCTTTTGGTAATGATTTGCTCAAAATCATCACAAACTATCTCGTTAGCAGAAAAATTCTCAACAAAAGATCCCCGTGACATCCTTTAATTCCTCGTGCGCTTATAAGGAGTAGAAGTGTGGCCTGTGGAACAGTGAATTTATGGTGGCTTTATTATATTTTGCTTTAAGGTCTGTGTCAAAGTGACTTCTGCTTTTACCCTCTAAGATATCTGAGTAACATCAAATCTCTTCAAACACTTGAGTGCTTTACTGTGACGCTTTTATAGACACCTGTCCTGCATTTTATATTACAAGAATTGCTGCAGCCATTATTTTTTCATGGCTGTCCAACCTGCCAACAAGCTTTGCACGCACAGGTGAGACTGACTTCAGCAGCACCGCAGAGATGACTCGGCTATTAACATGAATATGTGAAACCAGTTTATTTACTTAAAAGCTCCCAATCACGACTTTGAAGAGCACTGAGGTGCAGTTTCACGCCCTCCCTCTGACACTAGGTGGCGCCACAGGCGTCAGAGCGGACAGTGTGACGGTGTTCTGCATAGCACAGTAAGTGGGGTAAGATTTGTCATAACACGGCACATAATTGGCATGCTCGCATAATACAGGCCGTGCTGATGTGAAGCCTTTCATTTCATTCTGCAGGCCTTCATGCCAACTTTCACCTCAGGGATGACTTATCATGACCTCACTTCAACATAGAAATGATAGAAATGATTAGAATAACGAAGCCTTATTTGGAAAGGGGCAAATGTAAATGTTTATGAATCAGTTTGTGCTCATTCCACCAAGCAAATCAGGGCATATGACAATGAGTTTTTTTGTTTTTTTTTGATTTTCAGACATCTGCATCCTCAAAAAGAAACCTAACTGTGGGAACTAGACATATGAGATACTGCTTTGAAAAAAAAAAAAATCCATATCATTATCTACCAGAGTGAAAGTGGGAGTAAAGTCAGCATAGTTTACCAAAAAACTTTTCCTTTTTTTTTTTTTTTGTGGTTTACAAAAAGTAAGAAAACTGGCCTACAGGATGTGTGAAGAAAGACTGAAATACAGTTTATATTGCTCGAGGTTATCATTATGATGGTAGCTGCAGGGCACCCTTATTATCACGCTTTAATTTGGTTGTAAATACAGTAAGCAGGCATTTGCTTCTGTGCGTGCAGGCTGTGTTTGAGGACAGCAAAGTGACTGCAGCGGTGTGTGATACTGGTCTCAGGACGGGGCTGCAGAGCGGGTTAGAGGCGTGCGAGCGTGTGTGTGTGTGTGTGTGTTTGAGTGTTTTATGTGTGTGTGTGTGTGTGTAGGGGGGTGGGGTGGGGGGTGTTGAGGCAGGCACAGCCTGTAGAAGGGCCCCTAGCGCCAGACACTAGTACTGGCCTGGCTGATGCCTCCTACTATCGGATCCTCAGCTTGAACATCGCAGTGTTGTCGAGGCTGAAACACGGTCAGGCGTATGGACAGGCGCGCGTAGCTCCGGGATCTCCCTCTCCGTCCACCCGTGCGCTAAAACGGACTATACGCACGACTCATCCGGACACCTATCTGCTCTCTCTCTCTCTCTCTCTCTCTCTCTCTCCCCTGCGCTCCGGTGTCTCTCCACTGCAGGGCCTCTTCAGTTTACTGGGGGGTGGGGAGGGGGGGAGAAAAAAAAAGTGGGTGTTTGCTGCTCACTGGTGTTCCGGCAGCGGCGGCGGCGGCGGCGGCGGCGAGCGCAGCGAAGTGTCCTCGATGGCTGGCTGGAAGGACGGCTCGGTGCAGGAGAAGTATCGGCTGGTTGTGGTCGGAGGCGGCGGCGTGGGGAAATCAGCCCTGACTATCCAGTTCATCCAGGTCAGTCGCTTCTCTACAATTTAGCCCTCGCTTTGATTTCCCTTCTTATCCAAAAACACGGCGAAGGCCAGACACGGGAACCCCGCAAGCGGATACCGGGGTCTGTTTTCTCCTCTGCTACTTTGCCGAGGCCTGCAACTGTTTACCGATGGGTTGTTAAGAGGATGTCGGGGTGAGGTGTGGAGCCTTAGTTTGTGGATTAAACTCAAGAGGACGGCTGTCACTTTAACGCGATGGTTTCTCAGAGATCCACTTCCACTTTGCAGTTCACAGCCGCTAGTCAGAGGAGAAAAGAAAAGTGGCTCTGCTGAGCTCCTGACTAGTCTCATTTTATTAACTTACTGCAAAGTAAAGCAGAGGATTTAGAGTCCGTGCTCACACGTCTCACCTCCAGGATTTAGTCTGCTCTGGCCTGCCAAACCTAGAAACTTAAAAGTGTGTTAAACAGTGCAGAGAAAAGTTGCACCAAAATCATATTAGTCCTTGTTAGAATATAATTGGAGTGCTGATACCCTCAGAGAGGAGAAAGTACCTTTGAATTTTGTGTTTTAGAGCCACCAAACGGTGCCAAATCCCATTAGAAATATGTGAACTAGACAGAGAAAATCCGTCAGAGTTTAGCGACTGTAAAATAAGCAGCAGCAGTGGCACAGAAATGTCCATTGAAAGATGATTAACTTTTGTAGAGTCTCACCCAGGCAAGCTGCTGGATAACCTCATTAGAGGCACTTCCAGTAACCAAAATCAAACAAGCACACTTGTGTAAATATTCTAAGGAATAAAACTTAACTGCCCCCCCCCCCAGAGACAATGTGTTCATCGGGGTTTAAAGCAGCCTACTTGGAGCTGATCTGTGTCACATATAAAAGGCATGTAAACAGTTTACCTCCATTTATCCCTGCTTGCATTCCAGCACACTGCAGACATAGCCTGCCTTGCTTTGACCTTTCAGGGTTTCATAATGGTCATTGAAGCAAAAGCCCACACACACACACACACACACACACACACACACACACACACACATACACACAGTCTGTATGAAAGAGATGACAAACTTTGCCCTCTGCCTTGTGTGTTTCCCCCTCGTGTCAGTGTTACTGACCAGACTGCAGGCAGCTGCATGTCTCCACACTGTCAGACAACAGTGGGCTGGCACACGTTTCAGAGTGGGGGTGAGAAGCTTCTGTGTGTGTGTGTGTGTGTGTGTGTGTGTTGGGGGAAGTTGTGTCTAATGAGGGTTCAAAAAGCTCATTAACTGCATACCAAGTAAAAAGGGATCAGATAGCTGATTTTTGCCGTTGCCTACTGACCCTCCTGACCTGAAGCTGGGAAGCATTTAAAGCTGCCTATGAATACTGATGGCTGAATACTACATGGTAACAGAAACAATAGCAATACAGCCGCAGCCTCCGCAGAGGAGAACCTACAAGTCTCCCATACACTTTGTATGTATTTTGTATTCAGTGTGACTCCCATTTTTATTTCCTCTCACTGGCGACTGCCATACCTGGTGCAGCGAAGGCGCGCGAGATTGAGATGTTGACAGCAGGAGGAGAAACGTACGTCCTCATCTGAAGTTTCTAGAAGTTGCCTGTCAAGGAAAAAGACCTGAGAGGTGGTTGTGAAGTAGAGGCTTTCCCCAGAACTATGTTGAGTGTTGGGAGGTTGGAGGGGTGGGGGTGGGGTGGGGTGGGGGGGTCTGAGTCACCCTGGGTGGGTTAATGGTCATGGACCATGTGGAATTTGGCCCTTCGGCAAAGGAAGTCCCTCTACTGCTGCTCTTACGGCTTTCTAGTTTTGTATGGAAAAACATGACCTGCTTCCTGAATCACTGGAGCTGTGTGTGTGTGTGTGTGTGTGTGTGCGTGCCAAAAATATTAAGTACTTGTTGTAATTTTCACCAAGAATTATGAAAGTATTTTTTTACTACCTTTGTTATAAAATGCATTTTACAGTTTAGACCGGATCTCCTACAAGCACCCATCTAAATAAAAAACAATGCTACTGCAACTACTATATTTGCTTCTATTCCTACTTCTCTTTCCACCAGCTTCATAACAAAAAACTGATTTAATGTCGTGTACTAGGCTGCTGATGCGACAATTTATTAGCATTTCAAGTAAGAAAGTAGTTACAAGTGTAACTACAGTCTACGTCTATTGTCCGAGTATAATTTCATTCTTGTCTAAGTTGTCTTAACATGAGAAGTTGTTCAAACGAAATGTACAAAAAAGTTCCAGGTTAGGAAAATAAATGAGGAAATATGTGAGAAAAATAAGTTTCTACAAGACTAGGAATCATCAATGTCCATTTTCGATACTTGACAGTTTTTGATACTCGATTTTATGGGTTCATTTTAGTTTATTTAGCAGAGCTTACGATACTCAGTGTTAATTTTATTGTGCTGAAGCAGAGTCTCGGCCAAAAAAACAGACCACTGTGCTGAAGCAGGGATTTCTGGGAGTTAGAGGATAGAGGATGATGTCGCTAGCAATAACAGAATGGCAGGTCCCTGGGAGCTGCTGGCCACCCTAATGCCAAAGCAGTTGACTCAAGCTGAAATAGCATTGGGATGACATAACATTGAGTCATCTGACAAAAGTTGTGGAACACAGCGTGTTGTTTAATGTGACGTCTGTGAGGGAGGAAGCGACCCAAGTAAGGGAAAACATGACTCACATTGGCCATGTGAAGGCTGCATGTGGGGTGGTGTGTGTGTGTGTGTGTGTGTGTGTCCATCCGTAGGTTTGTTTTCATCCCAGAAATAATGGCACATCAAAAGCTGACTTCATTTGCGCAGAGTAACCGAAGAAGCTACTGGAATGAGAGGGCTCTATAATGAGATGTTGTGCGATCTGATCGCTGGCTGATGCTTGCTCACATGCTTGCTAATATTAGTGTGATGGCGGCCTTCGGCAGTTGAGAGAGCAAAACATCCTAACTGATCAAGTCCAGACAGATTAGTTGAGGATTTTTGTAGACCTCAGCTGGATTTACAGCCAAAGCGCACAAGTGACCTCTTATACACCTACTGCCTCTCCGCATATCTCACATATTTTCGCGCATGGCTTTGATTGCTAAGATGTGAGGTCATTTAGGAGGAATGTTGCCATAAGTAGTCATTCAATAGAATAAACATGGATTATAAGTTCAGCTCTCCTTGGGCATGTGGAGACAAGGTGTGGTAATGATAGTAGTGTTGGCGCTGGATGCGGTGGGTGCAATTTCATGTGCGTTTCTCAGAACCAGCCACAGGTGGTTAGACAAAGTGTTTGCAGCAGCACTTTTGTGCGTGTGTTTTTGCAATTTTTTGCTCAGAACTTTTGTTGCATGTAACACTGCTCACGGCATACTCTCAGCCCATTTTTGGATACAGGCAGTTTTGTAACTTTCTATCTGGCTCAGTGATATGTCACATGCCACACCGCTGAGTGCAAACAATTCCATTTATATTCTGGCCAGCGTTACTTCATCTCCTTTAAGGGAGTTATGGTGGACTGAACCGTATGACAGTAAGCTCTTTTGTAGAGTAGGGTTTGCAGCTGTGGCAGGTGTGTGTGTGTGTGCGTGTGTGTGTGTGTGTGTAAATGTGCCAGAGAGGGCAGGTGATGAGAGTATATTGTTTGTTTTAGCTGTGTTGGAGTGTCACCTGTTGATTTCTCACAGGGCAGAGTCACAAACCGGTGCAAAAAAAAAGCCCCTCATTGGTTTTCACAACAGAAATTATAACCGCAAAGTAAAACAAAAGCGCATGCTATTACATAAACAACAATTATCGTATTTTTTAAAAAAAAAGTACAAGAAAATCTGGTTTCACAGTCACTTCGGTTGACGACATCAACAATAATGAAAGAAAACTCACTGTGTGCTGCATGCTCCTATAAACAGTGTGCAGGTGTGTATATCATAGCTGAAAAGCAAAATGCTCTTAGTCATTTGAAAATAGGTTGCTGTCATTCTGATTTCTTTTTAAGATTTGGTTAAGTGTAAGTATTGAATGACTGGTGCAACGCTCGCATTAATATCAGCTTCATGCCAGTGTGTCCCACTCAACTGATATTTAAAACAATGTCAAGCACGCAATGAGCACAGCACCACAAAATGTTACTGTGCCTCAGTTTCCCTTTCCTTATGAAAAGCTAACCTAAGGACTTATACTGTGTATAGATTGAGAACAGCAGAGGGTTGCAGAAATCGTTTACCAAATCTAAAGCAGCAGAAGTAAACTATTGCTGCTTTATATGTAAAGAAAAATGTTCTCCTTTTTATAACACCGTCAGATGTTCCCGGGTTCTGAGCAGGGTCGAATGACATGCGCTGACCCATTAAAATCGACCCCAAATGCAAGTTTATCCTGTGTCCCTGTGTTGTTTTAAAAGGGCTATAACTCTGCCATGATAAGAAAACATTTAAAGAGAAACCTTTTTTAGAAATGAAATCACCGGCTGGCATTCTCAACTCTGTATTCTTTGCTGCAGCTCTCCCTCTATGTGCAAGTGTACATACTTAATTATACGTTTATAGTTGTCAGACTTCAGTAACTCAAACTCTAACCAGACACAGTCTATCGTAAATATATTTCTGACATGAGAATCAGGTATGAACTCAGCAGACCTTGAGGCCCCCTGTGTCCCCTGTGTACAGTACAGAGCATGCCTGATTCTTCACAAGATTATTTCTCATTTGTTAGTCAACTTTATGGTCACGTTTTTGAAGTGTGTGAGAATTGGCACATTTTAGCAACACTAGTAGGACGTAGATATTTGGATTCTGTTCTTATAATTCAATTGCACAATGAAAGTCTGCCAGAAGTCTAACCAGGCGGTTACGACACAGCGCTATGCTACATGGTATGTGCGTCATTGTCTGCTAGAGGTTAAGTGTACTTGTATTGTTTATTTATTTATTTTTTTACTGGTGACAGGATGTCAAGCTGGTAATACTTGCTGACCAACAATTATGCCCAAGTATCTCAAAATGAGAGGCCATAAAAATTTTCCACGATTATTCATGTGTTTTTATTCATTATTTGAATGTTTTATGCTCAGATTTGACAGTTTTTCACCTCCAAATCAGAAGAATAGTCAGATGCTACTTAACCACAGTTAGATGTCTAACCAGTATATTATTTATGTAATCCAACTAGGGCTACAACTGATCGATTATTTTCTTGATTAAGCAATTAGTTGTTTGGTCTATGAAATATCAGAAATGGCGAAAAAATATCCAAGCTGATGTCCTCAAATGTCTTGTTTCGTCCATCACCCAGAGATATTCAGTTTAGCGTCATAGAGGCGAAACCAGAAAATATTCACATTTAAGAAGCTGGAATCTTTGAGAATTTAATCGATTATCAAAATAGTTGTCGATTAATTTAATAGTTGACAACTAATCAGGTCATTGTTGCAGCTCTACATCCAACACTCTGGTATTGTGGGGCGTGGCGATCATGGCAGCACCACTGGCCACCAGTGAGGCTTCACATTTTTGGTCTGTTTTGAATACGTGGAATCATGCGAATCCCGTTGCTGAGGTAATGTACTTGAATGTGGCAAAATGCCATGCAGCACACCATAGGAATGCTCATGCAAAAGGGAGTTCGGGATTTGTAAAGGCACTCCCACCCATCTGGGAAAGCTCAAGAGACTAGAAGGTCATCCCTTTTGCTTCAAGTTAACAAGAAACTAATGACCTTTCAGGGAGGAAGACCACTATTAATCTGCAACAGCTAAATGTACAGAAAAGACATTATTACAACGCGAGGCACAATTGGATTATTGTATGCATTTGTGGTTGATTCCATTCTGATTATTATTATTATGTGTCCTATTGGTCTAGTAGTAGAGGAGAAATCCACTGTCAATTTGAGGAACTAATAGAAGATTTACTGTTACACAAATGGCTTTGCATTTATTTCACTGCCATTTGTCTCTACTTTACATCTGTTTCTTGTGTGACATTCAATGACCTTTACCTGTTACCACATGTTGATTAAAGTATCGCTCACCTTTCTTTGTAATTCCTCATTCTGTGTACTTCTTCTGTGTATCATGCGTGTTTGCCATAAATGAGTTCTCTCTTTTTGATTTTCTAAAATAACTAATCACTTGTAAGTTAGTAAGTGAGTAGTTTTTTTTTTTTTTAAGAATTATGTTACAGCACTGTTTACACAATCAGTTCCTTGTTCAATGAAAGACGAACTTTATCCCTGACTTGGGGCTGTACCATTTCTATTATCTGGCAGGGGTGAACAAATGACGCCCTCCTGAAGTCAAGAAAAAATGGCAGTGATTATAAGAATTTAACCATCCAGCTCATCCCCCGACTCTTACGCAGCCTTGAATGCAGCACAATAAGAGGAGCTCTGTGTGAGAGTCATTACAAGCTGGAGTGAACAATTAATCATTTGTAAAGCTTTTATCACAGAAGAGGAACATATCTTTTAAGGTGATGAGTATGATGTCAGTGATCAGATGCTCTCGAGACCAATTCCCATTCATTTTTTCCTGAAGCATCCTCTCTGCTGTGTAAAGAAGAGCTGTTAGCTGGAGGCGAGGGTGTGATCTAGAACGTGGTTTACCAGACATTGCAGATCTGAAATCAGATGATAATTTCAACCACTCCTCTCTCTCTCTCTCTCTCTCTCTCTCTCTCTCTCTTTCTCTCTCTCTCTCTCACTCACAAGAATCTCACAAGAATCTCACAAGAGTAATTCAGATGTAGTGTGTATGTACAAATCAGCGAGGAAGAACCCAAAGTGAGTTTTATCTTGTATAATCATAAACTGAGTCTTGGTGTGAAGTATTTAGTATTTATTGGGTTTTTATTGGGTTGTAAAACCATTTGTCCCTATACTTCCAATGCTAGAGTAATAGCAAAAATAAGTAATCAAATGGTTTGAAAGGTATTGCATGTCAACGAAAGGCTATGTTACTTATTACTTCATGCAGATTTTACTTTATGAATGTTTTTTGATTTACGTCTCACTTGGCACAACATTCACTTACGCTGCTTATTAGATTGTAAGATCTTCATGACATTTTTTTGTGCGAGTTTCTTGTAGGATACCTCTTCGTTTTGGGTTGAGGAGGGTACGCTGTACAGTGTGAGTAAATACCAGAAGAATCTAAATCAATTTCAAAGAAGGTCTCAACCTCACTTATTTGTTCTTGCTCTTGTAACAGGAAGGAGGCAATGACTGTACCCGCGTTATTGGCTTGGAGAATGAAGATTTTAAACTAACGTACAGCCCATTACTCACACGTTGATTGAATGAATCATCTCCTGGGTACAGAAATGACTAATTTCTGTAAAAGGCTCCTCTTGATGCTGCAGAGATTAACACAATCATCAACAGAATGTGTCTTTGCATTGTGCTGACAGCATAGCACCGAGTGTCGAAAGCTGTCAAGTGCTGAAAGCTGGCGTCGAATGTCTCGTAACATCAATGATCTTGTTTGCTTGTTGAGTCTATTTCAGAAAGTAATGTATTTGGAAAGTATTATTCTGGTATTAGTATCCAAACTGTATAGGTTTGGTCTATGATGTATGCTGAGCGTCTTTTGAACCTGGTTATCAATCCAGGACATGATGTTGATAAATATGCATCAATAAGAAGGTCATGATCAATGGGGGCCTGTTTGTAAAGATTTAAAATCATGTTGGCAGCCATTTCCACCCCCATACATGTAATTTTGATCAAAAATAATAAGAGAATTAAGACAATATTATGTACCAATAGATCCAAACTTGTTTGTTGCTACACTGATTAGCAGGAGAAACTTTCTGCTTTGTCTCCTTGGCCTTTCTCAGATTTCACCTCAAAGTTACGTTTCCTCTATATACGTGTACATGCAAGTTGTTTATATAGAAAACACTGGGGGATCTGACCTAAGAGGTTCTGCAGGTAGCTGTATGGATGCGCGCTATAGGCCCAGCAAGGTACCAGCAGCAGAGACGGCAGTGTGTGTGTGTGTGTGTGTGTGTGTGTGTGTGTGCACGTGTGTCTCCCTCATAAACACTTTCTACTTAGTCATGGCATTAAATCCCCATGTTGTCCCACCTAACTGCTCAGTGGCCAGCTACATAGGTCCGTGCTGATATCAAGGATATCACATACAATGACAGACAACTTGTATGTGAAGGTTTTTTTTCCTGTGTGATTGTATTTCTGCTTTTATTTTATTCTCAAGGTTGTATTCAATTGGTGGTTGCTAGTTTATTAATTCATCATTTGATTTTAGAGGAGACACGTTTGTGTAGCATAAAACATAGTGGTAGTGTTAGCTTATTTTACCTCAAATAGCCTGTCCCCAATAAAAGGTTTTCAATATGTAAAATATAGACAGTCTTTATTTTGTTTTTTATAGTTTTATTTGTACAAATAAGATATATTCTTTAGAATCTGCAAAAAGTCAGTACTTATTATCGTATGCGTCTTGTCTCTTGTCTTATTAGAAAAAAAATCATGATCCAGTTGCTGTTTTCTGGAAACAACCTGCTTTCTTTGAAGTTGATCTCAACAGATTTTCACAAGCTGCTATTCAATTTTCTATAGAACATTACAGAATTCTGCAAAGCATTTAGTGTATGATAAATGTAACTCGCAAATAATTGTGGTTCAGCTTCATGTATTCTATCATCAAAAACTACATTTTAATGACACTATTATGAGACAGTTGTTTATTAGTAGCATTTCCCTCTAATAAGTAAAAAAGAAACCAAAACCCTATATCCACCTGTGATATCTGTACGCTGTTTTCTGGTCACTGCTCCTCAGATAGTCACACAGACAGAGAGGGCAGCGGGTTCCTCTGTGTTGTTTTTTGGCTATTGTTCTGTATTCACACATCTGTCTGTTTCAGAATAACTGGCCACAGTATCAGGTCTCACATCTCAGAGTCGTATAACAACAGCTCTGGGTATGGGAAACCGACATGCTGCTTATTTTAGCAACCCACTCCCACCACCATCTAACACTTAGCTTTCCAAATTTATGTACACCTTTATTTATATATATATATATATAGATATATATATATATATATGTATGTATATGTAGTGTTGATTGTTTAATTGCTGTGTGTCCCTTTTTGAGCATTGTCTGTACCGTTATTTAAAGCAGCACCGCCTTCAGTAGTGTGCCACATGTAGAGAACATATTTTTCATACTTCTTAGTTGATAGAGCACTATGAATGGTTCTTTTTATATGTCTCTGCTTGTCGATGATGCTGGGCTCCGAGGTGCCTGCCAGGCAGCTGGTAGACATTTGGCACGTCTCATGCGGACACTGTCCAGAGGCCTGTGGGGCACCTGCTGTCCATCAGGGGGAGGTGAGGCACGGAATGAGACAACCCCTCAACAGGTGACGGTGCAGCACGACTCGCTGTCCAAATGTTCCGGCGACAACGGCCAAGTGTGACTTGTTTCCCCAACAAGCGAGCTACTGAGTCTCTCCCCCGCTGATAAGATACCAGATCGTAATCAGAAAGGCTGTTCAGTAAGCGTCAGGTACATGTGTAGATGCGTTTAGGAATATTTGAGTGTGGCTGAGTCAGTGACACAGCTGTTGTGTGACTGTTATACTGATCTAAAGCGCACAGCAAATGTGACCGTGTCTTCAGCACCAGTTGGTGTCGGCAAACCCGATGCAGAATTTTAAATTGGCACCCACCAGTGCACACCGAGTCAACAGCTGCCTAAAAAGTGTGTCTGGTATGTCTAACCAAAACATTGTCCTCTCACAACCAGGCCTCTCTAGATGCTAGAAGCAAACGACATTCATTTGGCGTTCTGATGATGGTGGAGTCTAAAGGCTTAGTTACGCCAGACAGTGGCACGGTGAAATTCATTCATGTTTTTGTGAAATATTTGGTATTTAATGACTAATCATAGGACTAGTTGGTAAACTACTCTTACTGCTAATAAGATAGCAAAATTAATCGATTGTTTATAGTTTTTCTTCCATCTTTTCATCCGTCTGTGTATTGCTTCTTACAAGGAATTGTAATTGAGACATGTGCAACGTACTATATATCCTACTATATCCATATAAAAGGACTTTTAATGATGGCGACTGGGCAGGCAGGGAGGAACCATCAGAGAAGATGGCTCCATTAGGTCTTGTTTATGAGGAGTTGCCTGCTATGGTAATAACATTTCTGCTGCCTGTGTTGTAGGACTGCTGGCCTAAAAGCACACGGCAGTAATGATGCTGTGTATCTGACATGATGCCAGTGAGTGGCCCCATTTCCTTGGACATATCACCCTATGCTAAGAATTATAGTCTGCAGCAGAGTACACTGCTGCAAAAAATACACACTCAGCAGTTGTACCAGAGGAGAGAGGGGAGAAGATGAATACATCTCTGCAGGTGCCGTCAAAACTTTTTAGAGGTGTTTGGGAGAGAACTGATAATAGTTAAAGTAGTGTGTCAGTTCTGGGCATTTCTACAGTGTTGTGTTTAGTTTTAAATAACTAAGTTTCTCTAATCTTAATTGACAAAGAAGACTCTGACTGCTCTATTATCACCACTGACATACTGTTTCCCAAAAAGCATAGACTGTAGACTGTGAGCCACACTCTGTTGAGTGACTTTGTCTGGATTTTTTTTTTTTTTTGAAAGTCGCACAGTAGCTGCTCTGTCCACACAGCCATTGCAGTAGCTGCTGTCCTCTCACTGAGCCATCACAGTAATGCTTTGTTGATGTCAGTGCGTGCAGTAATCTTTCTGCACAAAGACAAGCAGAGGAAGAAGATCTGAATAAAGCCTAGAGTGAAACAAAAACGTATGCAAACACTGTACTGTGTGAGCCAATGGGTTGCACAAAAGTCTCAATATATCACTATATGTTTTTTTGTTTAAAAAGTTAGCGAGATGATGCGCTTCTGCGTCGACGTTAGCAGCTCCAGGTATGTTTTTTTTTCCTTTTACTGTATTAAGTATATCATATTCTTGTCCTAACTATGAAAACTCCTTTGTCCGGCCCTGATTTATTTATCTTCCACATCCATTCCACTTAATTTGTGTCGATTTTGATATAGCATCACATGGGCCAAGGTTTTCTTACTTTCACAAAAGCAGGCATTGATGAAGATTCACCAGAGCAAAATGCAGTCAGGGGGACTCACCATGTTGTTTTCTTTTCAAAATAAGTCTTTATTTTCTGTCCCTTCCAGCAAAACAAGGAAGGACCGTAGAAAAAAAAAAAAAACTGCATCAATAACTCATCAATGGCTGGGCTCAGGGGAGGCTTAATGCAGGGAAGGGGAACATTACCAATGTCACATGATCAGCTAGAACAATAAGGCCGGTTCACACAGTTCTCCGTCTTTGTGTTGGTCTGTTTAATCACTTTGTGGGCTTCTAAAGTATTTACACAGGCCTCCACTTATAATTCAACAAAACGTACTTATATGAAAAGGAGATAAAGAAACAGTTTGTGGTGTGACCGCTGTAGAGCAAACAGGTGGCTTTGAGCCCAGTGATCTGGTGGAAAAAGGCCTTTTAAATGGCACCTCTTTGATTCTGCGTCTTTGAGCGGGTTCAAAAGTTTTCAGAGTCCAGCACACATTGATATTTAGCAGGGTGATTGAAGTTTTAATGCCAGAGAGGTTAGAGGAGAGCAGGGGGTTGACTGTGCCAGGAGTTGGCCTACTTGGTGGGACATTTATCCTCTGCTTTATTCTCTGCATGAGTGCTGCCCCCGACTCTACAGCCTTGAGTGCTAGCTGGGCCATTCAGCACATACTGTATGCAGCGTGCTTTATTGTAAAACACAATTATGCGTGGCATAGCACAATTTATTTGTGCTTAAGCAATGGCAACTTCGATGACAATGCTCATTTATTTTTAAATATATCAATACATTCAAACACAAATAGTTTGTCCATTACTGCCATCTGTTACACTGAGATTTTACTCTGAACTGTACATCAGGGTTCTGAGAATATGGCAACACAAGTGAGACAATCACACAAGTTGGAAACAAACATGCACCCAAACCTATTTAATGAATGTTAACTATTTGAAAGTGAAGGTGAACCCAGCAGAAATGGAAAAGTTGCCTACATGCAAAGCGACTGTAAGTACAGTAAGTCAAACCAGAGAGCTGCAACTGTAAATTCAAAATGTTATCTATTCCATCTAAAAACAATTAGTCGATCCATTTATTAGCCCATTAACAGCAATGTGAATTTGTAATGGTTTTTAATCATTTCAGCCATTTTTTCAAGCAAAATTGTCAACAATCTCTGATGTAGGCTTCTCAAATGTGAGGATTTTCTGTTTGCATTTGTCATAAATGTTAGTAAACTGAAAATCTGGTCGGATAAAACTACATTTTTGCCATTTATGCAGAAGAAAAGATTAATAGATTAATTGAGAAGTCATTTGTCAGATAAAACAATAACAAATAAACATTAGCTGCAGCCGAACAGTCATGGCAATACTTTTTACTTTCACCTTTGTTTTCAGTTTTATATAAGTGGCAAAACTGCCTATTTGATCATCTGACATCTTGAATCATTCCAGGCTTGTTGTTTGAGGCATGTAGGGCTGCGCTCCCATGTTGTCTCAAAAAATGCTACACATTTTAAAGGATTTCTATTGTCTTCACCATGTAAGCCCATTAAATTAAAAAAATGATTTAAAACCAATCATAAAATCTGGAGCAAGCATGATGGCATTGATGTCTTGGTCGGATTCAATCTATCAGTCTAGAGTAAGGGCACACATATAATATAGCCCAAAAATACATACATATTTAATATGTGTAAATATTTGCAGATATTAAATATTAAACATTACTAGGGGTGCTGGAACACCAGAAATTAAAATGTTATAGCAGTAGAAATATTTCTGTATTAAATATTGAGCATTATAGGGGTACTGGAACATTTTTCAAAACAAAGTGTTGTCTAGTCCATACAGAAAGAAGAAATGTATGAATTGTGTGTGTGTGCTTCCTGAAGTCCAAAGATACCTTAAAGTCCAAAGATAACAGAATTATCCTTCACTCATTAACAAGACTCTATATGAAATCCATTGAAAGGACTGTTCCCTTGTTTTTTTGTTCTTTACGTTGACCTTATTTTTGTAGTTTTGGCTGTCATCTCTGTTGCTTCTAATAAAAAGTGAATTATCCTTTAACTTTAGAGTGGCAGCATCCAGTGAGGTCATGGTACTGGATGGATATGTGTGTGTTATGCCAAGAGTTTGTCTCATTTAAAGACAAGGCAATGATTAAAGGGACAGGCTATTGATCTGTTGCGCATTAGGAGGAAGAGAGCTTGTAGGAGTGATGTGCACGGGTTCATTTAATTCGGCATCAAGCCAAGTTTCAGTGCTACACCCAGACTGCATTCTCTAACTGAACTAAACGTTCATTCAATTACTGTGGATGTTGAGCATTGCAAGACGATCATTTGACTTTACAGCGGTGGTTTAAGAGTTCTGAAAATGACTGGTGTCAATCAAAATGTTTGGTTTCATTTACAATTTGTCTTCAAACTTTCTCAGCTTTAACAGAATATTCCCCAGCGGCCCTTTAAGGCAGCAGACGCATTGTGTGCTCGCCTTCTCTCCGCATGTATTAGGTATTGAATAAGTGACCTTTCTGGTTTGTATGAGCTCATGGGAAAAGTGGGTGTTTCCACAGGAAGTTAATGCCTTTCCCTCCCCCTCTTTTTTGCTCTTGCTCTCCCTCTCTATGTGCCTACAGTCTTCCTCCCCTTCAAACCTTTCATTCTGTCTTATTTTTTCCACTATTTCTCACTTCAAGCACTCTTAAGTACTCAACAAAACAATGCTCCTCACACAAATTCCGGTGTCACTTGTGTGAACCCCGGTGAAGCATGAGAAGAAAGGCAATGATGGAGGAGGACTGTCAGTGTAAAAAAACGCAAAGAAACTGGTGTTCTCTTCCATCTGTTTAACATCAAATCCTCATGGTGGCTATTTGATTACCGACAGATGCTCCGGAGTCCAGCCCCAAGGGTTCGGCAAAGGTCGAACCTGCGCCTGTTTAGGGACAGGAAGTGATACACACATGCCCCCCAAATTTCTGTTTTATTAGATCAATGGCCCATGCTGCATTGCTTTTGTGTGCAGTGCTTCGCTAATCAAGGAGTGTGTGACCTACACGCAAGTTACAGTAGACTAAGATTTACCCTGAAACGTTCCAAAAAAAGGGGAACATTTTAAAGGGATCTTGTAGACAGTTTTTAGACATTCATTGTTATGCACCTAGTTTCGCAATCTATGATGATTGAGAGGAAGAAAAGAAAGAGAAGCATGGATATGTATGCCACTATACATTTCTGATATATTTATCAGCATATACAGTTTATGAGTTGGCATGTCATGATGTGTTATCAGGAATGGATCATTACAATCTCACACATTCTGCCGCTGTCGAGCTGAGGGTGCGTCTTGGCAGGCTCCAGACTGTCTGGCATGAAGTTTGTGTCCTTAATTGAAATTGCTGCACTTGGCTGTGGCCCACTGAACAAGTCTTACAAATGGCATGTTTCACCTGTCAGTTCGAGAGCAGCACCCCCCCCCCCCCCCCCCCCCTCCCCCCGCTCCGGCCCCACGCCTCGTGTGGCGGCCACTCCTATCCAGCTTCTCGGTGCTGATGTCTCAGTCTGCGAAGCAATTTGTAATTCTCTGTCTGCAGAGCCAAGCATGAGGACCAGTTTGGTGAAACTTCAGCTGAACACTTATCGTAACACTTATCTGACTCTTGTAGATGTTTCAACCTTGACTCTTCACATCTATTATTCAGGTGGGCTTCTGGGATACCCGATCAAACACGTTTGACACAGTTGGCGTGTGTCTTGCACTTTAGTAGAGTTGCCCGTTGAATCTCAGACAAACACCGTCCACAGCCAGCAAGACCTGAGTCCTACTTGCTGATAAAACGCACGCAAACAATAGCACGAGTCCTGAGACTGTTGCTGCTCGCCTTCAGTTCATTCTGCAAAATGCACAAAACCACACTTAGCTCATTTTCACACCTACTCCTCCATCCAGAGCTATTTTTATTATTTATTTTTTTTTTTACTTTTTGTTGGTCCACAGTGTGCACAAAACAAGTGAGTCTGAGTGACGGTTGCAGGGTTCTAGGGAACTCGAGTTGAGTTTGTTGCTTTGGCAAAATAAGATGAGATCAGAACATCGGCGTTACTCCCACAATTCCAAATAACTTAATCTCTTGTAGCTTTTGCAGAAAAAAGTATTTTTAGTGTAGTAGTAGTGTTTTGGTGCGGGGAATGAGGAGGTATGGGAATATTATACATCTGCAGATGCAGACAGATTTTTTCTTTCCAAGAATAACACAATATAATGACATTCAATCTACATTTTTCTTTAATTAAAGAATAATTATGGCTGATGATTTTCAAGTCAAGGTCTGTGAATTCTCACTGGCATTGGGCCACATGCAGAAGGTAATTAACTCCCAACCGTGTTGATGACCATTTGTTTTAGCTCAGCATTGCCTCTCATTATGACAGTCTAGTAGACTGGCACACCATTTCCCCTCATCTGTGTAGATACAGTGTGTTTTTGTTAATTAATTGCCTGAGGTTTTTTTTTCTCTTCTTCTTCTTTTTGTAGTGAAAATCTCAGTTTTCTTTGCATTAGTGCTGAATCAGTGGTTTTGTGTCCCGTGTAGTTAATGATGGTATATTGGCTAATTGTCAAAGAGGCAGCTCGAGCAGGATAACTGACAGAGATGGAAAAGAATCTATATTTAGTGTTTGTGAGGCTGTTTGTGTGGAGAGGAAGTGGGTGCATAGTGCAAGCATGATGTTGATTACATGCCCACACATTTCACCCATTCTTGCTCTCCTTGAGGCTGGCAACAAGCACTTGTAAGATGTATTGCTTTATATCTCCACTGAAGAGCAGCCGGCAAAAAGAAACCTGACCAGGTGCTTGAAATAAACGTGTTGTGAATATTCAAATTATGAAACACTACAAGCTGGACCACATGCAGCATTTGATGCTTTTTTTGAATAGTGTGGCGGTTTATAGACAAATACACCTACACAATGATTTGATGCAATCTTTGTGGTTTATTCGGCAACGATTTGGCCTATTTCCAGTTTGGAGACATCAACTTGGACTTTGGGAAAGTCTGATGGTCATTTTTCCATATTTCATTGCATTTTATAGACTAAACAAATAACTGATTAATCAAAATCTTCTGTGTGTGGTAATTTTAGCCACAGAGATAGTCCATCTTGCTTTACAAAGATACAGAGCCGCCCGGCACGAAAAAGCTGTGCTGCAGCTGAGACTTATCTACCAGCCCTGTGTTCATGGTGAAAACAGGCCTCTAATGTTTTCCTGGTGTGAGTGTGCATGTGCTGTACACTATGTGGGTGGAGGGCTGGGATGTATGGCTGGAATGCTGGAGGGGAACTGAGTGACAGGTTTGGACTTTGGTAGGTAGGCGGGGTAGGGGAACATGTCATCTGTGACATCACCACCACCCTAAGGCTTGGCCAGGCCAGCTGCCTGCTGCAGAGGTGGAGTTTCCTTCCTGCTCAGCTGACTGGGGCAGAGTATGGCCTGAACCACCTTGCCACCAACCTCTAAACTCGTCTGCAGCTTGACCCTGCAGGCTTTTATATTGCTGTTTTATTTTATTCTCTTTTTATATAATGATCTGTTAATGTGTCTTCTTTGTGCAGTGTGCCCTGATATATGTATATTTTTTTTAAAAACTGTGAATTCAGAACACCCTGGTCTGATTGTGCACTTAAAATAAACTTTAACTTGACTTTGACTGCTGCAGAGAAAATCCAAGGATGTTAATAATCCTGGTTTTACAGCTCACAAATACACACGCCCACCACATGGTGGTCATGTCAGCACTGGCCTAATGATTGCTTAAGTGGAGCTTCAGTTTGTTCTGTGTTTTTTTAGCATCATTCCATGCTCCATGCAAAGTACACGTTGTTAGACACCAAGTTGGCTCTGTTTAAATAGCAATTTACCTCAGCTTTTGCTAAGTTTGCTGCAGGCCGCCTGTACTGTAAATGGATCCGTAGCTGTGCTGCAGTTACATAATTTATCTGAGAGGAGAGGACATTTAGCAGTGAATGTTTTAAGATTTAGTGCGCACTGGCCACTGTGGACCATCTGTACGTTTTAGTGTAAGTGTGTGTGCCTGTATGTGCAGTCCAAATCACACACACACACACACACAGAATTTAGCTGTTAACCCCACTGTGAGTCTCAGCTGTCTCCTTATGACAGCTGTTCAGTAAGTACCTGCAATAGTCTGGCAGATAACATTAAGAACACTGACGTCACATCTTGTCTAACAAATATGTTGGATAACATCTGAAAATACTATTAAAATCAATGTGATACTTGAATTTCGGTATCAATACCACCATAGAAAAACCAATACCAAAGAACTTTGATAATCAATTAATCATTACAGTAATTTGTCCACCAGACTCTCAGCTTCTCATATGGAAGCATTTTCTACTTTTTCTCTGTTTTGTAACATTTTAAACTTTGGATTTTGGACTTTTTGTCAAAGAAAACAGCAGAAGGACAGCGGAAGATGTCACCTTAGGCTCTGAGAGAATTAAATGGGTATTTTTTTTCACTTTCTTTTTTTTAACGACATTTTAGACCAATTTCAATTAATCAAGTAATTGTAAGAAACAAACAAACAAAAAAAAAAGGCAGAATATTTGATAAGGAAAATAATAATTATTTGCAACCCTAAAAAAAGATGGCAGCACATTAGTAAGCGTATGAACATGTTCTGCTCTCTTTTTTGGTGCAGCAGTGCATCATAACACAATCAGCTGCTTAAGAGAAAATATTTCACAGGATATACCAGACAAAGCATTCAATCATAACTTTTAAGACAGTTTTTGATACGTGACACATTTTGGTCTGCTGATACCCCGCCCTAATTGCAGGCAGTGGTTGCATAGTAACTTGTAAGTGCTGACGCCCTGAGGCCGCTCTACTAGACTAAAACAGTCTGAATCATTCTGTTTGAGGAGCCTGTTACCTCTAATGAGGTCATGAACTGATATAAGGATTTATAGGTAATTTTACTGGACATGACTCAGGCTGGCTTATGTCACACAGTTATTGGTAGTTGTCCTGAGTCATGTTGCACTCCGTCACCTAGCCAATCGTTTGCCCAGCTGAAGCCCGGCCAGCCCGAGCTACAGCCCTGTTAGCGCTGGCTCTGGCGCTGCTGGCACTGCAAAACAGCCTCATCTATCACGGGAAAAGGCTCTGAGAGAATCAGCTCAGCCAGAACAGAGCTCAGCAGCTACACTACCCATGCATGTGGAGGGAGGGGAGGAATAGCCAGAGGAGTGCAGTGCTCAATGCGGCTGCCCGAGGTTGACAGAATAGGAATAAGAGGTTGACGGGAAGCTGAGGTCACGTGCTGAAGCTATGGCTGGGAGAGTGGTGGTGGTGGTGGTGGTGGGAGGGACGAGAAGCACAAGCAGCTTTTTTTTTTTTTTCTTCCCTCTTTCTGTTTCTGTCTGGTTGTCTGAAGGCACACCGTCAGTGTGCAGTGCAGGGAAGCCCATTTTAGGATACACAGTTATACTGATGAATTATTGAACAGTGGTGAGTGGATGTGACATAGGACTTGCGTGCTGCAGAGCGACAGGAGAGTGAAAGGCAGAGATTACCTGCAACAAGAGAGCTGCAGGTGAGGAGAATTTGCATGCAGAGGATAAAACAAGAGAGAAGAGACAAGTTGAAATTATGAACATTCACATATTAGAATTGGAGCTAGAGGCCATTCCCAATATTGGTATTTGACAAGAAAAAGTGTCAAATGACGATACATTGACTAATTTAAGACATATTTGCACTGAGCAGGATTTTTGCGCTGAGCAGTGTCTGCTGGAAGGCAGTATATAATGGTAATAGAGCTGCAACAATTAGTTGATTAGTTGGACTTTTGCCAGTTCCACCTTCTCAAATGTGAGGATTTGATGCCTTTCTTTGCCATATATGTTAGTAAATAGTCAAATAAAGCAATCTGAATCCATCACCTTGGGCTGTGGGATTTTTTTTTGATTTTTTTTTTTTACTATTTTCTTACATTCTATAGACAAAATGACCAATCAGAGGAGCAATTGGCACACCACTTGATAATGAAAATAATCCTTAGTTGCAGCCGTAAATTGCAGTTGAGTTTCTCAGTGACCACAAGCATATCCGAGGCTTTTCTACGCAACATTTACTTCTTACTTATCAGCCAACATATAAGCTCATACTGATGCCTCTGTAATAATCTAAGATTGGGCTGTAATCAGAGTTAAGGAAGTGGTATGCCTGCTTCTATTTCCTGATCTGTAACAGCTGTCTAAATATTACTGTGTATAATATATACTGTATATCAAGAGTCAGATGAGATGTGACATTCAGTACACATAATGCAAGCTCTGTCTTGCGTCCCCGGCAGGCAAATAAGCAGTATATGGCATGTGCCATCTTGCGAAACAACACACACAAACAACATGACTGTAACTGTAAAAGTTTAATTTGGCTTCTTGTTAGAACAACAGGGAATCTTGTCTGGATTTTATGTTCTTGTGATTGCTCTGTGTTTTAGGGTGTTGGTTTGACAGCCCCCCAGCACTCCCCTCAGCTGTCACCACTTAACTAGTCCCCAGAGGAGAGCGAGAACTACAAAACATGGGAAAAATGTAAAAAATGCATGACTCCTCCTCCTCCTGGCTCCCTGCCCCCCAGCCCCACCCTTCCAGTTTAGGTTACTAAGAGACCAGATATTGGCCCCAGAATGAAAGAATCAAAGTCTTGAGGGATTGAGTGGTGTGACTGTTGCAACCAAGGAAACATCTTGTAAATGTGTTATTAGCATGAAAACCAGCCTGTCGTTTCAGCCTACGTCGTGGTTGTTCTGCGAGGGAATATTTACTCGACATTTTTTGTGCAAGTGTCTGCAGACAGTTTGTTTACCTCCTGTCTGCAGTATGGTAGTAAAGGTAGAGGTCAGTAAGGCTGTCTGCGCTGTTTTAACCAAAAACACAGAGGACTGAGCGGCTGTTTGCTCTCATATCCATTCATTTTGAAGCCAGCTGACTTTTAGTTGCTTTAGCAGTTTAGTCCCACAAATCTATAGTACATACTCAGGCTAAGCAGGATTTCAGTATATACAACAGTGAGTTGACGCTGGTGCCAGAATAAAATATACTCGGCGAACTTAGATTTTTGTATGTGCTGTTGAAGCTTTTTTTCCCCCACCATGCAGTGCACAAAAGAAATGAAAGACCTGCTCACAGCTGCAAAAAAAAAATATGTATGGTGATGAAACGGCTCCATGAGCAAAAAAATACCTACTGAACTTTTTGTAAAAAGGTAGATTGTCTCAGTTTAAGTGTTACTGGCAGTGACTCCATATACTACTTGCTTTATTTCCTGTTGCCATAAAACATGTTGGTTTGGTGTATACTCACTGCAAACATTAGTATATAATGAATACAGTTTGCAGTATACAGTTAGCATGTGAGTGGGCCACAGCTCGTGCCTCAACCTGACATAACCCCAGGCATATTCACAGCTCTCTTTCTCTCTTTTGTCCTCTTCTTTCTCACCTGCAGTCGTACTTTGTCACTGACTATGACCCCACAATTGAAGACTCCTATACCAAGCAGTGTGTGATTGACGAAAGGGCGGCCAGGCTTGACAGTAAGTGCACTTACTGCTGAACAAACATGACCCGAGTAAACACACACACACACACACACACAAAGACACACGCTATATATGTGTTTCTATTGCATTGTATTGTACTCATGGAACTGATTGCACAGTCTATTTTGTAAGTTATTATATGCGAGATTTGTGTCGATGTGTGTGCGCCCGCTCTCTAGTCCTCGACACGGCTGGACAGGAAGAGTTTGGAGCCATGAGAGAACAATACATGAGGACAGGGGAGGGCTTCCTGCTCGTCTTCTCAGTCACTGACAGAGGAAGGTGAGTGACAGTTCTCATCATTTGCAAACTCACAGCTATACGCTCCCTCCTCTGTCTTTCCTCTCTCTCTTTCTGTTTGCACATCTCTGTTTACTGTTCACAATCACACCCTTCCTTTCTCCCCTCCTCCGCCTCTCACTCTACTAAACCCATAAATCTTGCAGCGATGCTCTCACTTGTTGCCGCTTGTACTTCCGGACCCTCTTGCTGTTGTTCATGCTGTCATTTTCTTTTGTTCTTAACACTTCCTCCCTTGTTTTGTTCTCTTGAATTCACTTATGCCTGAACTTTAACTTTCTATTTTTTTCTCTCTTACATGTAGAATATTTCCACTTGGTGTTATGGCGCAATCATTTAAGACAGTCTTAGGTGTGAGTATTTCACTTAGCGTAGACATCACACAGCTCCCATAAAGGGGCCGAACAAGCCAATACAGCATATACAGTAATATGATTCTGTCAAATTGTGTGCATCTTTTAAGATTTCATTCTTGGTTGATTTGGTGACACCTGTGGTAACTGTGGTAACGGCAAGTGCAATTGAATCCTACAGCCAATGCTCTTCCAGCTGCTATTTTTTCAGAAATACATCAGGAAAACAACTGGTGTACATAGTTTTAATGATGGAAACAGAGCGAACAGTGCACAGCAAGGCTTTTATCAATCACATGAAATTGCACTGGATACCATGAATGCTTTGTTTTCCTATGAATCCCTTGTGTTTTGTAAGGCAGTCAGAGTCAGGCACAGGAATGGCCGACTTCACCGCTACCAATAAAAACTACTGCATAGGAGATATTTATTTATTTTAGAATGTAAATACATTAATTGGCTTTTGCAGAAAAAATGCAGACCGCAAAT
Source organism: Pempheris klunzingeri (assembly GCF_042242105.1). Lineage (NCBI taxonomy): Eukaryota > Metazoa > Chordata > Actinopteri > Acropomatiformes > Pempheridae > Pempheris > Pempheris klunzingeri. Next base: position 14,153,116 of record NC_092012.1, read on the forward strand.
ACTATCAGAACTGGGGTTTGACTTCATGAAAATTGTGAAAACTGGATGATAATGGAAAATAGATTAGATTTTCAGTGATTATATTTCTCTATGATGTGTCAGGGCACCTTTTAGTTATTTTCACATAACACTATATGGGATTCTTCTAGTCGCACCCCGTCCTCCCTGTCTTTGTGTCCATGCCCAGCAGTGCAGTGAGCTGCGTTCCCCTGCCCCCTCCCAGTGTTTATGTTGTAAACAGTCTTTCCTTCCTCCATTTATATTAGTCAAGTCTTTCCAGATTTACTATGTGCTCACCAAGCTGTCTGCCCGTGGCTGGAATGCTGTCCTGGGTTTGTGGTTGCATTCTGCCTCTTTTTTTTTTCTTTTTTTTCTTCCAGACTGACATTTTTATTTGCTATTTGGTTGAAGAAGTGCACATGGCATTTATATTATAGTGGGACAACGGTCAGGTCAGTGCACAGAGCAGAACCTCAGACAAACGTTATGTTTCTGTGATGGTGTGGCTGACTTTTTCCTCTTTGCTGACATGTTTAACCCCTTAGTGGCGATGACCCCAACTACTGGGTAATGGATGTGTGGTTTGGGGGTCATTTATACTGGATTTATGTGTGTGTGTATATATATATATATATATATATATATATATATATATACACACACACACACATATATATATGTATGTATGCAAACACAATATATAACCTATTTGTGCATGAAAACAGCGCATAACACCATGTGATATGTTTTACAGCTTTGAAGAAATCTACAAATTCCAAAGACAAATTCTCCGAGTGAAAGACAGAGATGAATTCCCTATGATCCTTGTAGGCAACAAAGCAGATCTGGAACTACAGAGACAAGTGAGTCCAAGAGATTGCAGAGATCTCAACCCACTGACTGACAAACATATACTCTGTTTAATCATCTGAAGAGATAATATCGCAAAGCCTGAGGGAGTCACATTTGCATATTTGAAAGTGGAAGCAAAGCGTTGCAGCTGCAGCTAGCTGAGATACAACAGGAAGTGATTGAAAGAATAAAGGAGAGGCTGTAGAATGGCGGTGTCAGTAGGGGAGGATGGATGGAGAGAAAAGGGAGTGTGATGAAATGATGAATTTTGTGGCTGTTGGTATGCAGCAGCTCGTCACTACGGGCAGTGAATCCACACCACCCCCTTATGGTGAAAAGAAGCCTTGCAGGCACATACGGCTAATTATTATCAATGGGCCCTATTCACTGAATTGAAATCACTGAATTTAGTGTTTCAAACCGCATGGGACGTGAGCTTGTGTTGCTTAAGCCCATTACTTATTATTCATTCTATGTATATGAGACGTGTTGATGCTAGAGACATTAAATTTAACACTGTAATAGATAAGAATGGTACTAATGTACTAAACGTGACCTAAATAGCTTGGTGGTAGCTCTGTAACAGAAGCCTAAACGTGATTTGTTAACCTGTCTGTTGCTATCAGGAAATACATTCTATCTTTGGACGTAATTATTTTTCAGTTATTCAGGTCTGAATTAGATGCACAGCTGTTTCAAAAAGAGGTGGATGCAGATCTCACCTGTGTCCCAGGCGCATACATACTAATTGTCTAGTAAGTTTACACCTGAGAAATTACAAAACTAAATACAATTAAAAATGGCGCCATGTACAAAAATTGCTTTATTCTTGTGTAATGAAAAGGGAGGATATCTTCTGGGTTGTAAATGAATAGTGGGTGATACCGTGAAGGCTCAGGAGAAAGCTTAATCAGAGGACATTTTCTGAACAACTGGATGGAAAATCATGGTGAAAGAAGTGGCGCTACTGGGAAATATTATGTAAATGTAAATTTACTGTTACTGTTATCTTTTGTGAATGCAAATTTTTTTTGCAACAGGAAGGCTCACACGATAGCACTGAAAACATGGACACTGGTTTAGCATGGTTCGTTTTTGAAATGGAAATGTTTTTTACATGTGCCAGGCCTCAAGTTTCAGCCCATCGTTACTCTCCCCCTCGTTTTGTTTCAGGTAACCCAGGAAGAGGGTCAGCAGCTGGCCAGACAGCTGAAGGTCACATATATGGAGGCTTCAGCCAAAATCCGTATGAACGTAGACCAGGCTTTCCACGAGCTGGTTAGAGTAATCAGGTGGGTGACTTATCTTTTACACATTGTCTTCATGTTTAGTGACAAATTTGCGGTAAAGCAGTGGCTGAAAAGATGCACATTCAGGCACTCCTATGGTAACTGCTTTTGGACACGTTGCACGTCATTCCCCATTTCTCACTCCTCTCTACTGTCAGCTAGTGAGTAACAGCATGGCATGAGAGTTTAATTAACAGTTTAAAGCACAGCTGATCTCCTTCATCAAGACTGCGTGGGTGTGGTTTCATCAGTTTTGACTGACAGGCAACTGGCAACATGAGCAAACATCCCCACAAATGCCATAATTTATGGATGAAAATATTGCTAAATTGTGACAACACATAAAACAGCACAGTAGGAAATATACCAAAATCAGTGCCTTTTTTAAAAAGAATAATTAAGAAGCTGAACTTTCTGTTAATCATTTCTGTTTTGAAAAAAAGAAAAAGAAAAAGAAGGCGAGAAGAACCCAGTCCATTGTGTCATGATAGTTTTGCTCTCTCCAAACTCCCAGGAAATTCCAAGAGCAGGAATGTCCACCATCGCCAGAACCTACAAGAAAAGAGAAAGACAAGAGCGGCTGCCATTGTGTGATCGTCTGAGTCGGCCTTATCACTGTAACTCATGCAGCTACTCTCAACCACCCCACCCACTCTGCCTGACATCACATCCTAAGTGGATGACTGACCGCTGCCTTCTCCACGTGCATGACTTCAGACAGCCATTTCTGAGATACTTTGACCAGGAACTGCTGTCCCCGGGACATCACTATGGACAACTTGACAATGCCAAATTTTAACACCACTCTACCTTCAGCCGTAATCTAATTCACACGAGAGAGTCCCAACACTAAACATTGCCTTCTAAATCAGCCTGACAAATTAATGTTTTGTACTCTGAAGGACTTCTCTTGCCTTGTAGTGACATTTGTACTTGCTACCGAGATTGAATGAAAACTATATATCCAGAATGTTAATGAGTTTCCTTAGTTTCAAGTGTCTGACCAGAGCAGAGAGATTATCTTATGAAGCTTTGTGTATGTTGTGCCATATCCACCTTTACTCCCATGTGCTAATCTGCTACTGTACATATGTGACATTTGTTGTGATTTTCAAAGTGTATTTCTAATGACCTATTAAATCACCACAGTACAGTGTGTGAGGTTGAGTTTGGTTTTACATATATGAAAGTGAATATATAAGTATGTATATAATTATAATGCCTAGACAGTCCTTAAAGCTACAATGATAGAACTTTTTGGCATTCTGCAGTGGATTCTTTACTTTTGTCTGTGGTTTCTGCTTTCATCTCAATTGCCAAATATGGAGTGTCTACTGTATTAGATTTTTTTTTTTTTAAGTCTTATAGATCGAAGGATTCTTATCCTGTGCCATCTCGTCAATGTACCTAAAGTAGCAAATTTGTCTGAATTTCTCTCCTTGAAGGTGGCGATTCAGTCAAAATTGGACATTATACATTGATTCGGATTTTTAAGAAGCGGTAGATAAACGTGTGGGTAGCAACATTGTGTATCTCTGACAACTAACATGATTTCAGATCGAAACACTGAACACTGTATGCGCTATATTCAACTTTAATCAAGTAATGTTAACAAATCCATTTGCTGCAAATCAAGAAGCTTTCAGTGCTCAGTTCAGTTCAGATCATTCCGATGTAATGCATCTTTTCTGTCAAACTAGTCTGCAATATAGATCAAATAACTGTTATATCATTCCAATAACACAGTGGCTATGTATCTGTTTCGTGTCCTTGAATTATTCTGTTACATAACTCCCCCCCCCCCCCCCCCCCCCCCCCCCCCCCCCCAACCCCCCCCCCCCCAATGGTCTGTAAGTTGAAAAACCAGGACAAGAGGAAACACTGAGATGCACATCGTGGGACATGAACTCACCGGCCACCCTGCCACCTGTGGCGCTACCACCGCCACAGACACAAAATACTGTTTTGCCTTCCCTTTCCATTTCTGTACTTCTGTTCAGGCATACAAATGAAGTACTGCAATTTTTTTTTTTCATATCATCATCTTGTAATATAAACAACAAGAAAATCAGATGATGGAAGTAATGGACTTGATTAGATGTTTCTACTCTACTTTTATACATTATTTTCTTATCAAACTAGTTGACAAGTATTTTTATATGTTTATAAGTGAATACACACTCACAGCATAGCTGTGTATATATGTAAAGAGGAATATTTAATTCTCTTGATTATGTTAAGCTGAAGATGACTGTTGGCCCAAATTTTTTGCAAAATTGGATTCTTCACTCAAATGCGACCAAGAATGTTTTTTTTTTCTTTTCTTATTGTGGCTTAGTAATGGAGAATATATTTATCTTGAGGTGTTTGCCACCAGCTCGGAGTGTAAAATGCCAGGTCAGGTGGGAGAGGGATTTAGATTCTGGTTTTAACATAGGAGCTTTAAGTCACAAAATTGAATTATTATAATCACTGAGATTCAAAACATCCACTTCCCTTCTTATAACAAATCCTAGTGTGCATCCAAATCATACTGTTTTTTTCCTTTTTCCTCCATATCAGTGTCTTTTGCCCTGTGTGTAGCTTTTGGTGCTAAAATAAAATCTGTCATTGAGCCAGATGGGGTAGAGAATTTTTCTTTTAGATTGAAAAAGCTGCACAGACCTGAACCTTATACTGTGCTTTGTGTCAGTGAGATTTAAGGCTATAGTCCGTCTGTGATGGAGTATCCCATTATTATTCACAATGTTTCACAAAACAACAAGGATACACTTCATGAAATACTGGATTTGGTTTAAGTTGCACATAAACTGCAAGTTACTCTGGGGTTTTTTTTGTTCTTCTTCTTGTTTTGGGACCACATATATCAGAATCTCTGAATCCCCAAAAGGCTTTTGGTCTATTGTTGGATTTTGCTGCTACAGCACGTCTACTGTATAGGAAAAATAATTAGGAAGCAATGTAGAAGTACATTTTCTGCTGCTTACCATGTCCCCTCTCTGCCTCTTCTAAATTAAAGCCATTGAGAACAAAAGTAGACACTGAAAATATATATGCGCTCTGATTACTGGCATTGCTGAGAGATGCTGACTCATTTATCTCCTCAGTTTGATAAATGATAAAATGATTTTAGAATGACAATAAAACCCCAAAATGTGTACATTGCATTACATCAGCCCAATGCTGCTATAAGTGTTCATAAAGAGGAAAACATAAATTCTTCCATGGCTAAAGTGTGGCTTAAAAAAACATTTTCCAGCTTGCTAAAAATTAAATATTTTATTGGCACTCTTGCCTTCCTGAGACACAATGAACCCAAACCAATTAACAGTGTGGCTTGCACACCTATATGAGCCCAACACATGCACACACATATTTGACCACAAGGGGGTTGTTTTCACTCAGGAAATGTTTTTAAATGCTTGAACCAATTGCGGTTAAAATATAACCCTGGAATAATATAGATGGGTGGCAAATTAAAATAATGTGCTTTAGTGTTTTAGTGTTAAGTGCTGTGGCATCATGAGGAGCTAACAGGATTATCATCAGTCTTCCAAAATATATTCATCGCTCATCTTGTGTTTTGATGTTTGGAAGCACCGACCAACACTTCAGTCCAAACTTTTCACACAGGTGTTAAATCTGGTGACTATGAAATCAGTAGAATAAGATTCACGCGATTTTCATCAAACCATTAACAGTAAATTCTCACTAATTTCTAATATCTTCGATTGTAGGAGAATATCCAAAACTCACTTTGATGGTTCAGTGAACACACCACATAGAGCATCATCTCTCCGAGCAATGTTCCAGCCAGCCCTTACAATATGTGTCATTTTGACAGCCATTCAACTTGTGAAAATAGTACCTCTCTGCATGTTCCTGTCTTTTCTCTGACCGAGCAGCTCATTCCTCTACGGACCCGTGCTATGATTTGAATCCTTTGTGGTTGACTTTGTATCTAGAACGTGCTTTATATAGAAGACCATGTGCATTTGCAACTTTTTTATATTCAAAAATTGCCTGTAACTACACCACACAACAAGGGCTGCAGACAGTTTCTTGAATTGTGAAAATCTTCAAGCAGACATGGTGGTGTACCAGTGTAATCATGGCTGGACCCATCTATGTCCTGAGAGTACACCGCATCCTTGCAAAGAAAGAAGAAAAATGTAAGATTAAACACCAAAGCGCCGTCAAATAAGCAATGTGTAAGATAGAAAGGTTTAGTTCAAACATAGAACTAATAACATCACCAGAATGTGTGAAGGTATTGATATTGTGTCAAAGACGTCTTTGCGCTGTGTTGTCAAGATATCTGCTGAAGTGAGCAACTTAACCATCTAGCTCCAGTCAATACTTTTACGAAATACCACTCAGATACTTCAGAGGCAATAGAGAATCACTGCAGCATCTCAGTCCAACATGAGATGAAGAAGTAGAGCAGCTCCTGCTGCTAGCTTATGTTGGATCTTCAGCACAACTAATGATGGCAAAACTGTACTGTACTCTCCAGCTGCAGTGGTCGTGGCTCTGTGTGTGTAGCATGATGGGGCTACAGCTTTCATTTGGTTGTGCAACCCTGTGTTTCACAATTACAAACAGGCCTAAATGAAACTTGACCTTTGAAATGAGATGAGGCAATGACTACATTTATTTTTTGGACATTGCTTGCTCTCTTAGGGGAGGAGGTGAAATGCTTCCAACCATGCAATTTACGAGTCCTCCAGTCATGAATATAATACAGACAAGACAAAAGGAGCTAAGTAAGAAAGCGTTATAGGACCTCTTGAAGGATGAAGATTCTAGGGAAAAAAAGGATTTCCTGCATGCCCTTTGCCCTCATTTCCTTTTCCCTCTTGGTTCTGGTTCACCTAATGATAGGTTGTTTTAAAGCATCTCTGCCTTTTCACAAAATTATAGTTGTGCAGACATCCAATTAATGACCTTAGAGAAGCAGCAGTCTTAACCTGACTGCAATAAGCAATGAGCTGCCTGATCCTATGGAAAATATGAAAAAAAATGAAAATTCTTCTTTCTTCTATCTATTAATATCTGGAAGTAATAGATAGATAGATAGATAGATAGATAGATAGATAGATAGATAGATAGATAGATAGATAGATAGATAGATAGATAGATAGATAAAACATTTATTTTGGCATAGATGAAATGAATACACAGTAAGGAAAAAGTAAAAACACTTGAGGAAGGAATATATACACATCGATGAGCAAATGCAGATATAATAATATCTGCAGGACGGAGTGCAGTTTGAAAGAGAGTTATTGCTTTGGGCAGGACTGATTTCCTGTATCTGTGCTAGTGCTGCACCAGTCTGTGTGTCCAGCTGGTGGTGGAGAGGGTGGTCAGGGTGGTTGTCCATGATGATGGAGTGTTCAGAGTCCTCCTCCCTGCTACCTCAGCGCACACATGAAATATTCTAAAAATGAAAGACCACAAAGTGTGTATGAGGGCTACAGCACATCTAGGCTACTACCTGCCTTTTTTGTATTGATCAGCAAATGAGTGGAAAAGGTTGCTATTATTGTCTATAGAGCGGCCATGACATGCCAATAATCAAAATAGTAATAATAATAATGATCAAAACAAAAATAAACAAATACACATAAAAATAAACAAATACCAGTTCCACCCGTGTTTAACCACACTGATGCTGACTCCTGACATGCAGGACATGCTCAGTATTTTGCCACTACAGTTGATCAGCATCGTGCGTCCGCGTGAACCACATAAATCAGCATCCGCGCGCGCACCGTGATCTGACAGCTCGCGCTCCCCTCTCAGTGGTGGTTCAGCCCGCAGCAGAGAGCGTCTGGCTCCGCACAGCCTCTCTTGCCCATCCACCTCAACGCAGACTCCTCCAGTCCGCGTTTGCATCTGTGAGGAAGAAGAAGAAGAAGAAGAAGCAGAAGAAGAAGCAGAAGAAGAAGAGAAGAGAAGCGTTCACCGTTTGATTTTTTTTTTTTTTTTTTTTTGCTTTTTGCCGTGTCGCCATCCGGTCCAGCGCGTCCAGCTCCGCGGAGACATGGAGGGAGTGAGCAGCAACAGGAGCATGTCTTACAGTAGATGGAGTTACGACAGGTGAGCTCTCTCTCTCTCTCTCTCTCTCTCTCTCTCTCATAACGGTAATAACCGCACGTACGAAGCGTTGGTGCTGTCACGCTCGGGCCCCGCGGTGTAAAGGTGGAGGAGGCTTGGTGGGGACCTCCTCCTGCGCAATTAGCTGACAGGTGCAGCGGATTTGGAAATGAGAGATGCGAGTGTGTTAAGTAGCTTAATGCTGGATGCAGGATGCAGGATGCAGCCCACGGGATGTTCGCCATCCAAGGTGTTTCCACACAGCGGCCACCGTCCTAGACAAGCACCACCATCATCCAAACATTCCCATAGGAACGGGTGGAGTGTTTATGTGTTACCCCATGGTGCTTAATCTTTAGCCTGCCACTGAATTTAAATAACCAATAGCTTCATCTATCTATCTATCTATCTATCTATCTATCTATCTATCTATCTATCTATCTATCTATCTATCTATAGGGGATTTGTCATTATACTAAAAGTTTTATGTACTGAAGAAGTGGCAGCTAATTGTTCCTTCACCAGCTCAGTGGTAAGAATATATGAATACATAAAGGCCACACTAGCTGAAGTGCTTCAATCTCAGAGCTGGACTCATTATCCAGGAAGTTGTCTCAGTAGGGGCGTAGGAGTGTGATCAAAAACCTCACAGTTTGGTGCAAATTCAAACAGGCGCGCAGAGTATGAACAATATTTTGATTGATGTTTTTAACACTAATTTGTGAGAGGAAGTAAAGAGATGCGGCAGTGGTGGGTCGCTTTTCCCCCCCGAGGAGTGATTTATGACACATTTGCGTTTCATAAGTAAGTATTGTGAATGAACAAAATGTGTGATGTGTGATGTCACTGAAATAGCGTCAGATGTAAGTGTGAATGAGTCACTTTGAATGGCTGTGAGTAGTGATAACAGCCGTGACATGGTACATAATAGTGACATAATAGTATAGATATACTGTATGTGTGGTTTAATTGACACACACGCACACACACACACACACACACTGCAGTACACAGTTATTAAAAAACATCTCCAGGAATAGTTTGTAGGCAGCGCACATCCAACCATACACTTCTTCATTAGCCACTTCCTCATTAGTCATTCCCAGCCAAATACTTGGAATACAACGGAAGGTCTGAGATACTGTTGCTGTATTATTGATCACCGGAGGCACAGCAGAGGAGGTTTTACCCTGACAACACTGTATATGTTGGCTCGGACAGTGTAATTGGTATTCTGGATCTGTGCTTGGATATCCCAAGAGACTCCTGCCAGAGTCAGTGGTCTGTGAGCCTCCCAGGATTCCTCACAGCGCTGCGAAATAACGTTTATTGTGTGCAACCGGTTATATAAGAGGTGCAAGGGTCAGTGCATTAACAGAGGGGTATTGTTTATATTGACAGCAAAAATATAAGATTTTTCCATTGGCTTTAGTATGAGGGATTCACTGCCCAGCACTGCCTTCTCGTATACATGTGAACAGATTTTTTTGTGTAACGGGCCTCCTTTCTGTCAATGTCCTGAATTATTTAAGTTTGAACTCGCCATTTAACTGATATCTCTCTCACTTGCAGCCAAAATCAATCCAAGCAAGACTAAACAGGGAGGTTAATGGGACACGGTCTTGCAAACACAAGAAGCTACCATCAAGAGTCAAATCACATAGGTCCGTGGTATATACAGCACCTTTATCTCATCGAATGAATAGTTACAATTCCTCAGTAAAATCCACACAGACTACAATGCACAAGTCATGTATCTTTCTTGACAGAGCAGTTATATATCCAGTGATGTAGTGGTGGCATCTCTTCTGCATATCCTAGCATGAATTAGCAAGGCTGTGAGTGCCCCTATGCTGAAATACAGACACATTCACATCTGTGTTTCCCCTTACAGGACCCCAGAGCATAACACCTATCACCCCTCCACATTATAGCCTGCACCCGCCTACGATCTACTTTGTTTTTGCCTGATTAAGTCTCATCTGAGGACCGTGTGGGTGTACGGACCATGCTTGTCTGATGCTCCTATTAGTTTTGTAGCACCTGTTGGTGTCAGAGAGGCTACACATTTATCTTTCTAATTGGCTCATGAACTTCGGTGGCCTCATGTAATTGAGGGTTCAGGGCCTGTAAGTGAGACACTTTATTAGCAGCGTGCTCAGCGGTAGTGATTATATTCAAGAATATTCATCCTGATTTTCAAATGTAGTTGCAGTGACATACTTCAAGCTAAGTGACATCTGACAGTGATAAGATTAAAGATATCCGAAGGAAGAAAGAATGATCCAACATTATTGTTACAGGTTTAAGTGAATGCAAGCTGCTGCTCAGCGATGTTACGTTGATAAAGGTTAAATTAGTAAATTTCAGCAACAACAAGTTTCACAATGTTGAACTTTTTAAACAAATGTTGAGCATCATCATGAAAAATTTGTTTGAAAGTTCAACTATGGCTTGATATTTTCCATTTAATTTACACTGTCAGATCAGTGAATAGACTCTTGCCATTTTACTGATAGCTCTAGAGTGTCAGTAATTAGTCCTGACCCTGCTCAAGCCACCACCCCCCCATACCAATAAGTGAATCTAAATACACAATATAAATATAATGGTGTGTATTACCATTTTCTTTCAATTCTAGCTGATTGGCAGATAATTATTCAACATAAGTAAGTCTATTCATACCGAAAGACAAGTATAGGCATGTCTTACCCATGTGTTTTTGCAGGCATTGGTAGAACCAGTTCGTACTTGGACCTACAGTATGTACAGTCACACTGTGTCCTGGCGCCCACTCAGTAAACACTGTATCCTAGAGATGAAGGGACAAGGTGGGCTGACAAGATACAATACAGAGCTGACAGATCTCAGGACAGAATTGTCAAGTTTCTTTAATCAATAACAAAGGTTAGGGAGAATTTCCTTGTGTACACTGCGTTCCCCCCCATTAAACTGCACAGGATAAACAGATATATAAAAAAAGAGGGGTAGTGGAACTTATATATATATATATATATATATATATAAGGTTTCAGCTTTCATTATGGGGCCTGCTGATTAGTTGAAAAGACACCTAAACCTGAAAGCAATAACTGTGGGTGTTGCAAAAAGTGATAATTAACTCACCATTCACTAATTAAAAAAATCTCTCCTTGGCTGCAGCTGATATAAGAGATGGAAATGAAATGAAATCAAACTGCAAAAGCCCCTCACTCACTGAGTCTAGTTTTTTTTTTTTCATTCCTGCCATGTCTCCACAGGATGAAGGGTCTATTTTTTTAAATTGGAGGAAATTTGTCAAATTGAGAAAAAAAATCTTCTCGCTAGTTTAGGTTTCATTCTAGAGCTCAAGGCTAGTATTGAAGCCAGTCTGGCCAATGAAAGCAGACAAAATGGCCTATTTTATCTAACTGTCAAGGAAGGAATCTGTTTGTGTGTGTGTGTGTGTGTGTATGTGTGTGTGTGTTCTTCAATAACCATTCATCCGATCACTTGACGGCTGTATGGCTGGGGACCTAAGGAGAAGCAGTGTAAAGCGTGAAGTTGTTTGGATGTGAAATGTTAAAGATATCATTAAAAGTAAACAATTGCGGTCACAACAATGCAGCAATACGGGGGAAACCAAGCAACCGGCTCGTTCTGAACAGCCCCACCCTGAACGGGCACTGCAAGAGAACATCTTCTCTGCATTCTCTGTAGGCTGTCTCTGTCATGCTGCTCCGGCCCTCCATCCATGCTCCATCCAAGCTGGCATTCAGTCACAAAGTGAATGAATCTGAAAATTCTGTCAAAATCTGGTCAAATGACTTGACAGGTATAATATAGTGATTTGATCCATGTCTTGGTCTTGAAACAGGTATATATTTCATGAGTAGCGATCAAAGCACCATGTTATCCTTGTTCAGTTTTTCCCAACAGAGGTAAAAATGAGAAATGCTTGTGAGTTCAGGTAAAACATTAAAACGGCACAGGTGAATACAACACTCAGACGGTTTAACCAGCTGAGACTCGGCAGATTAATCTGTGAGGAAACCTGTGACCGACCCACTTCTTACCAGATGTTGGCTGTGACACCTTGTTTTGCTTGTTGCTAATGAAGTGTTTGTCGGGAGAATTTGCAGTGTTTGCTCAGTTGACACACTGTCAAGCCTTTATTGCTATCTTTGAGTTTCAGCTGTGCTCGTTTGGATTCTGCGCAGCTGACTGAGGAGACGGAGTCAATAATACATTTAACAACTGATTTAGACTTGCAGCCAGACGTTTCAATGAATCGTGGTTATAGGGGGCTTTCGTAGGAAATTGTATTGTTTGACGCCTCTGAATAACTACAATTTGGTTTCAGATGAGCTCAGATATATTGATCTGGGATGTTCTCATGTCTGTTCAGTGTGTGATACAGGTGTGAATTAGCCACAGCTAGAGCTGGTGATAGTACTAAAAATAAGTCCATGTGTCTGCACTCTCTGTTACCTCACAGGCGCTATGACCTCCTAGACAGTATGCTGTCTTTAATTTGTAGAATATGTGGATTAACACATATTTCCATGTAAAAACTGAACCAGAAAGCAAGTACCAGATGTTTTAGAGACCCTCATCCACAAGTACATTTCTATCACTGGCTGTTAGCTAGATATCAAGCCACACACTAAGTGGTGCAAGCTCCTTTGGTGGGGATCCATGGTGTATGTGGGGATATTGTGGGTGAATCACACAAAAAAAAAACAACACCTTTGTTGGAACAACCAGACAAAAGATTTGAGATTGTTTCATTTGTCTCCATCCAAGGAGACTGTTATTTCCATTTGGCCTGTAAAAGAAACAAAATTTTACTGTTCAAAAATAATGCTAATAAGAGGGAGGTTACAGTGGATCAGAGGCAAAGTGAAGAGAAGAAGTTGAATGTGTTTGTCGTGACAGTCTGACAGAGTTTGTAGAGGTTTTTTGTTCGAACCGAATGAACCAAACAAGGTGTTTTGACAAAAAATTCATAATCCACAAGTTATTGATTAATCATTCAGACTCGGTCTTAAAGTGAACTGTGAATGAGGAGCATATAGCACAGATATTTGATATTCAAAGTACTATACGTACTGTATATGTAGATTTTGGATTGAAGAATTAATGGAAAGCAGAGCCTGGAAAAGCATTCTTGACACAGTTCTGTATGACTGCTATAGTACAGTGCACGGTGTACAGAGCCGTTCAAGTGACATCTGCGTCCAGAGAGAGTCAGAATGTCCACTCTGCCTGCTGCGAGAGCCTGTCCACAAAACATGCCAATGATAGATTTTAGAGGATGTAGCTCACTGGCATGACACATGGATATTCTGTAACACCTTTAGAAGTTGCAATTTACAGCAGACAAAAGAAAACCAGCTCCGTATTTATACCTTTATTGTTATCATGACATGTTTTTAGGAATGTTTCACCTTTGCAAACCAAAAAATATAATTCTCGTATCTCTCACTGTTTCTGGTGATGTGGCCCATCATGTCTTATTCATCAGGCCTCCTAACTCTCCAGCTCAACGACACCCCTGCTGCACTGCTGTTATTATGCAGGTCATAGCTTAGTCACTGTCCATCTGTTTCTGTAGTAACCACCAATAGAAAAAGCAGGGTACCAAACAAAGCTTTTAGGCTTTTGTCTGTGCTGCTACACCTTTTTGTTTACAGCAAACGCATGAGGTTATTTGTAGCTGTTGTGAAATGTAAAACAATTTGTAGATGTTAAGCTTGATGGATTTAACTATTTCTTAACAACCCCATCAGTTCAAAGCCTACATCTCTCTGTGTCGTCCATTAGGGTATTGGGCAAGCTAGATGCAAAAACGAAATGTCAGATGTGTCTGCCCACATATTTTCACCTGTCATACGCACATAAATCCACAACACAAAACTTCATTCATGCAAAAACAAACTAAATCGCATTTTTATTTTTATTGCCTGCATGGCTTTCCTATTCTGAAATAGTAACATCATCATTCTGTAGTGTTACACCAACCAGTTTAATTAAAGTGATTTAAAGCAACAAACTAAAAGCCAGACAGGCAGAGAGAACAGAATGCATGATGTGAATAATGATTTCCACCTAATGCTAGATTTTTGAATGTTGTCATATAAAACCATAGCATAACCTCTTGGCATGTAGCACATGTTACTGAGATGTTACTTCTCATGTCTTGCTAACCCAGTTAGCAACAAAACCAGATGACATATTGAAGTGATGAAATAGAGGAGAGTTTAGTGAGCACACGTGAGGTAATGAGAGAAAGGATGTGGGTGCTTTAGGATCCACTGAGGTGAAGCTCAAAGATTTTCAAGGTGGAGATCAGAGGGAGTTTGTTGAGGGTGCCATGGCAGAAAGACAGACAGCCTGTCAGTCCAATCCTTCCTCTGCAGGTCAAAAGGAAAACACTCAACAGCAAAGCCAGCTGACGTGCCTCTGGCTGCATCTCTCATAATGCTGCTGACAAGTAGGCACTGACATCAGGAGTAAAGGTGGAGAAACTTCCCATCTGACATCTCCCTCTGTGCTTTGTGTTGCTGTGAAGGAGCGGTCGGTGTCTGCTGTGGTGCTGATGCTGGCAGGCCATTAGCTTTTGAAAGCAAAGGTGTGAGCAGAACTGGGCATTTCGGAGTTGGAATGATTTCTAGACGAGGTGCTAATTTTAATTGTTAGTAAATGTGGCCAAGTTGCACACTCACACAGTCTTTTTTTTTTTTTTTTTGAGTCTGGTAGGGTTGTGCTGACCATCATCGGCAAAGGTGGTAATACAACCATTTTTAGGTGAAGAAACCTACATATACAGTATACAGCAGACAAAGTCCCAATAATTGTTCAAAAAATACAGATCTTGGTAAAGGAGCAGTATGATAGTCCAACATATGTATCCAATTAGGCATCCATATGTATTTATGGTGTGATCCGTTTATATATTATATACATATCTGTCCTTCTATTCAAATTTGAAAATGAAATTGATAATTTAGATGGGTACTGCAATTGTTCGATCTCTAAACTGAATAAACCTTGCAAATTTTACAACTTGCTGTCTTATTAAATTTGATCTAGTCGGTATATCTGTGATAGTAGGTGATGCAGGCATATAGCAAATAGTGTATGTGTGCATGTCCAACAATTAAGATAAATGCCAAAACCGACTAACTATGAATTGTGATTAAACTACAACAAAAAATCCCAATGTCAGTTAGAAAATATCCTATTAGTAAAGATGTTGTTTGACTTGTTTTTTTTATTGTTGCTTTTAGTTTAGCTTTGAGCATGATACATCTTAAAGCCAGATGACAAAGGACAACCAGCTACACAGTCCAGGATAGAGCCACTTAAATGTCCAGTGACACTTGATGATTATTGTTGCTCCAAGGAGTTTGAAAAGATGATCTCTGAAGAGTGGTGGAGATGCACTTTAGTGGTGTGGAGGTGTTTGCGTAGGGAACGTTTAATGCTTGTCTAGTGTGAAATGGATAAGAGTTTCTAATTCTCAATCTGTGAACATTACATTTGCTCTTAGCTTGTTAGGCAACACATACTCACAAGCAGCCTTGGATTTTGAAAGGGCTTTGTCTCTAAGACCAAGGGTTTTAACAGACATAGAAACAGACAATAACCTAATGTTTTTGAATGCTTTTGCGTTTTCAAGAAGAAAAACACCTACTGGGAAAAATCATTATATTATATTGTATATTATAATTCATCACTATTTAAGTTCCTTTGTTTTTCAAATCTGCACTGGCTGAAGTAAAGTCTTTTTGTCAGCTTCGCATTTCTGACCAAACCGAATGCTCTATTTTTAGACTTGTTCAGTGAAAGGAATAGCATCACTTCGGTTCATAATCATAATCACTATAGGGGTGGCATTACAGCGTCTCTAGCCTCCTCACTTTGATGCCTTTGCTGTCTTATTAAAATAGGGGAGGGTTGTTGGTTCTCCTTCACATCAAAGTGGATTTGTGTTGAATTGCCCTTTCAGCAGCAGGTGTGCATTTGGATCAATAGTCTGAAGCAGGATGACAATCCAGCTGTGCCCTTGACCCTTATAGGCAAGAAGTGATGGCAAGTATTGAAGTAATGGTACCTCTTTTATGATTAATACCTTGAGTAAATTAGGACCCTTTTGAATTTGTGATTTACCAAGCTGAACATAGCTGGCCAAATTGAATTTCATACTATAACTAAAGACCATCTTGCGGTGAGTTCAAACCTGCCACAACACTAAAGGTAAGGTGCAATGGAACACACGATGAGAGAGAAGTTTGACAAAGCAGGCGAACACTCCTTAAATAATATTATTTCACTTATTAAGTCAGCAATAGTCATTGTAAACAGATGCTTGCATAAACACCAAATGTGAGCCAAATACTAGTAGGAGCAGTTTGACGGTGGCTGGCATATGTGCCAACATGTGGCCAGCCATCAGATAGAACGATGATGATGATAAATTGGGCACCAGCTGTGCAGAGTATATACAGCTCTAGGACGGCAAGAGCGAAACACTTTTTCAATGGGTTTGAATATGTTATTGATCATTTTAATTTAGAGAAAACTTTAGTTTGTTTCCCTTGTCTTGGGTTGCCGTAGAAGAATATAACTTGAAACCTTGTTGTGCACGTTTCTTGGTGAATAAAACTGGCTACCATGGAAGAGAAGAAGGAAGCCATTAAAGTTAGCATGTGTAGACTATGCAACATGTTAGTTGTTTTGATAAAGCCTTAACGTGATCTAGATTGCACTGGATCAGTAGAAAGGAATGACTGACTCAGGGAGAAACACGTTTTGTAGTTAGCTACATGCTAGAGGTTGCATTGCCTCACCAGGATCCCCAGTCATACACCCTCCAAATGTGTGGCACATTGGATAAATGATTCAAACAGTCAGACAAGGATGATCAGATTCCACCAAACCAAATGTTGGACAAAGAGTATGTTAGTTTGGGAGAATGTACACACCTCACCAATGCTGAGAAGTAGTCTGAAATTAAGCTTGTAGTGCAGTAGTCTAATTAACACTACCTACTTCTGACGCCCTTGCACGTAACACTCCCATATCTGAACTTGGCCTTGATTTTCATGTCAACTACACACCCGTAAAGTTTTGGTACTGCATCTTGCACGGTTGTGACGTTATCGCAGTATCAAAATCCGTGCACAGACAGACTTATAAAACACACACACAGACTCACAAGAGGAAAACAGTACCAGCCGGCACTGCTGCGGCTGCTAATAATTAAGAGAGCAATCACAGGGCAAGTAAATTCAATTTTCTGTGTGTATGAGTGGTGCTACATCAGCAGTAGCAGTTCTACGCTCATTATTCTACGCTATTATTTGCCTACTCAGGCGTTTGGCATAAGTAATTCTCAATATGCAACGGTACATTTTCCTTCTCTGCGCTAAAATTTGTTGTAAATTTTAAAATGGTGTATTCGGGATGCACAGCAGCCTCCTGCTGCCTGAGCTGAAGCCACATGAGGCCTTCTGTTGTTTCACCTTCACCCGTGTGTATCACATATACTCTGAAATAGATTATTGACTCAGGCTTATCTGTAAAGGCAGGTATGGACATAGACATTTAAAGACATATTTGATCTCTGTTACATATATAAATATATGCCTACACACACACAGGGGCAGACATGAACACAGGATGGACTCGCAAACACAAAAGCAAAGCATTGCGAATTCTTATTTTTAATATTAGCGATGGATCAAATGACACAGATGATTATTACTCGACTGCAGTTTTCCTGAGCTCCACTGACTGTTTTATGGCATCTTTTAGCAAATTGTTTTGGTTTTACAGCGCACAGCTTTATTGTTTTGGCTTACTCTCACTGCAACTACTCAACCCTGTTCCAGCTGTGCTCAGTGAGCTCTGATAAATTCAATAATAACTGCCCAGCAGACGAAAAGGCAGACAGACACAGTTAGTGAGGAGCGTTTAGCAAGCTACAGAGCAACATTTCTCTCAGGACTTGTCGGAGACCAAAACAGGGAAGGGGAGGGAATATTGCAATATTGCACAATTGTCGGGTGGTTAGAAACACCACTTCAAATTTATGCTAATGTAGCTCCACTTTACAACACTACATTTCATGATTTGATTTTTATGCTGGCCAGCATTTAGGCCCATAATTGATATGTACAGCATATTTGGCCATTGATATAACTGTATTAAAAAGCATTGCTGTAATTAGAGTACAAGCCCAATTCTGTATATACAAATGGTATAAAGTAAATAAATGAGCGGATTTGGAAAGCTGATCCAACATGGGTGAATATGAGGTAAAGGAGAGAGGTTTGACACAGGAGTCAACAAGAAAGGTGATGAAATTCTGAATACATCATTTGATATAATATATAATATAATAATAATGAAAATACCCAAATCTTTCTCCTTTCCTCATTTATTCCACATGCTATTAATTAAACCATCTCTCTTTCTTGGACTGTTCTTACTCCCTCTCGTTCCCTATGATTGTTCTTTATTGCTCCATTTTATTGTCTAACCTGCAGTCAGAATAGGATATTCCACTTTCAGGATCAATACTGTATTGTTATTATTTCACTATATGTTATACATGACAGAACTTTATTTTACCTCCTCTGAGCAAATTCATAGCCTCGGTCTGTCAGACGAGATGTTTTAAGTTCTTTGTTGAAATGTAAATGTCCTCTCAGGGCCTGTAAGAGAATTGGGAACTAGTCTCCTGTAAAATCATGACTAGTTTTTAATGGCTCGGGTAAATGTCTTTAATCTTTTCACTGTGGATTTTACCCTTTTTTTACTTTATGGGTTTCATCATTTTTATTGTATATGTGAAGGATTTTGTGAACACTGTAAATATGAAATATGTCATTTCTTTCCCTTCCTGCTCTTCATTTATTCATCTCCATCCTTTCCTCGATAGCTCTGTCCCACTGGTGGTTGTGTGTGGGATATGCCCCTGGAGCTGGTTGCTATGGTGAAACATCTTGGCGTAAAATTGAGAAGTGGCATTAAGTTTTTGAGAAATTAGGCTGTGTGTGTGTGTGTGTGTCTTATTTTATATCACCCACCCATGAGCAGACTGTAAGTGTGAACACAGGCGGTCATAATTTGAGAAAGAATGAATGTCATACCGTTGTCTTGCTGGGTCTGAAATAAGTAACTGTGACAGTGGTTAGTGGTTTCTGCTGCCCCATATTGAATATATTGATTAATGATGTTGATGTGTTTTGATATACTTATAGTTAGTGGTGAGGCAGAGAAAAAAGTAAGTACATTATCTAAACAACAGTCTGACATTCGGGCACAAATTTAATGACTATGGAGACCCAGACTGTTCAATATTAAAATTAAATAAGAATATTGAAAATGAATAACATATAATTGATCATATGAATTAATACAGACAAAATGATAATGTAAACCAATGCAATATATTTTTAAAACTCATCCTCGTATTATATGATGGTATTTTATCCTACTTCTTTTCACAGTAACAGAATCTATTACAAGCAGGTTTTTATTGCGTTCCAGCAGGCTTTATTTCAAAATATCCTTAAATTCAGTTTTTATTTCACATTACAATCCCCCCCCCCCCCCCCCCTTTTCATTATGAGGTTTTTTTCTCTCAAGAAAAACAGATGAGAGACGGTTATGCGACTGCTTGCCCACTGGTTTAGACCAAAGCAAAGAATTACATCATTGGCATCACTGATAACATGTTTCATTTGTTGTCATGAACATCTGTATGTCATTTCATACATATTTAATTTGTCTGACAGTTACTGATAGTCTTCCCTTAACCAAAGTGCTTTTGTTGTCTAAACCTAACCACACAAAGGAGTCTGAACATAATACATTTGTTTTCATTTGTTTCCCACCAAAATAACTGAAATCACAATCTTTCCCTAACTTAAACCAAAATGCAGAGACCAGAATCTGGATGCGATCTCTGGACTCCGGTGTCTTGCACTTTGTACGCCTACCATCCATAATGCTGTGTGTGTTGTTAAAGCCTGAATACACAGTTTGCAAAGGTTAAAGTTTCACTGTGATATGTTTGGAAGAGTTTGATCAATAAAGTTGAGAAGATATACACTTTATTCATCAAGAATGAATCACATTGTCACAATCATTTCATGAGAAGAGGTAAAAAACATTTTATTCCAACTTTATGGGCAACAGTGTATATATACATCTAACAGTTCAGTTATATACAAATATAATTTCTCGGAGACAGACATTGAAAAAAAGAATAAAGTAAGTTAAGTTAAAAAAGCAATTTAGTTAATATACACAATATTGTTGTAATTGCAAGTCATATTGATGATTTCCTTGGTTATCATTTTGTTTGTCAACTGTAATTTTATTTGCATGAAGTATGACGTTCCCTGTACTAATGTTCAGTGACCCTGATATTCTGTAGCATGTGATTTGAAAAGTGTCTTAATTCACAAATGAGCTGCCTGGTGGGAGCATTAACCGTATTACTTTGTGATTATTAGATCGTTGGAAGATTACTTTGATCTGTTCAACATGGACGGAGCAGCTGGCCTTCTTAAAGACTTTAACAGGCACTGAGCAGCCACTGGGACATTGTTAGGCAGAGTGTGGCGTTCAGCCATGTGACTTACCTCTGTTATATGATCATTAATTATATATTTATTTGAATGCATTCACCATCCCCCACTGTGTCCATTATGCTGTCTGTCAAGGCCTTCTGAAGATTGATGAGAGATTGAAACACCCTCTCTCTTTCTTAGGTGATACAAATACAGTGTGCTCATGCCGTTTTGCAGCCAGAATGAAGAGTGTTTTCATTCTGTCACTGTTTCTTTTTCATGTTCCTTCCAGCAGTTTGTCCTTTGATGACTTGAATTCCTGCACATTTAAGCTAAGAAGATAAGACATACTTTAATGTCTCCATAGGGAAATTTGATCTGGACTCCATTCTGCACAGTAAAAGGAAAAATGGTAACATCTCAACAACAAATGGCTTCCATTCACATACACAGTCTCCACAAATTCAACAGCACATATATGCACTTACACTCCTACTGACAATGGCAACAGATTGCACAGCCTTGAGGGCCAACATCTACATCACATGTTGTTGTTGAAAGGCTTAATGGACATAGGTATGAATGAATGTTTATTAGCCTGCTCTTGGGAACCCTAAATCTTCTACCAGACGTGGGTAGAGAATGTGAGCTGAATCAGGCGATATTTTCTGTGCCTTTAGACTGCGCATACATTGTTTGGAAGGAGGAGTGATGTCTAATCCCCATAATTTCTATGCTAGTCTGTACCAGAAGAGTGATCTGGGATTTCTAGTGTACTGTTAAGTTACCATGCCGGGCAGTAATACCATATCTTATAATACTCTCTGATACTGCACGGTCAAATAGCTACATGAACACTGTATACATTGATAAGCAAAAACACAGAGCAGACTTTTCTATAATGACCCAGTGAATGAAAGATTTTTTTTTTATCACAGCCACCGGCATGACTAGAAAAACCAAAACATTTAGGTCTAGCAGTAACCAGGTCTACATATATACAATATTTATTGATCTTCAGTCTATGCAATCTATATTTCATGACAATGATGTTAAAAAGCCAATAATTGTTTAGGAGATGAATAAAGATATGTGATGAAGGAAAGCCTGTTAGAATGGCTTTTATCCCCTACACAGCAGAGGACAGTTAATGTGACATAATTAAGAAGTAATGCTTTACCTCCCACAGCAATTACCATCAAGGTACTTACAACAAAGCATTCAGTCTTTATCTGCTCAAAAGACCACAGAACTATGATTGACTCTCACTGACTTTCATTTTCCACATGCCAGATTATGTGAGTAAATTATTACTTTTTCATCTCTAACATGACAAATACATGAATTGGACTGGTGAGTGGTGTTGGCAACTGTGTGTTCTCACACATGTTGGTGCTGTTATCTCTCGTTGAAGATGTGTATTTGTAGTAACTGTGAACCCCCTTCACTGAAAGTGTGAATCTGTTATTTTAGGTTAGTTTGTGAAGCTGGAGATGCTTGAGCTATTGTACAGCACCTCCATGTGTCCATGAGTCATCACTACACATTTCTGTCACTGTTCAATGAGTCCCCCTGTTGGACAAAAAAAAAAAAACAACACTACCACTTAACTGCAGCAACTCAAGTGGTGTTACTGTATGCTGCAGGCACAGCCAGATGTTAATTAATCACAGCTATGGCAACTGACAAGGTGGTAATGTGCTTGTGTTTGTGCATCTATGTCTTTTCTTGAAGCAGATAGTATGGGTAAATAGCCTACGAGTGAGCTTTTAAATGATAATTAGTCTCCGCTGTTGCCATGGTCACGGGAGCGAACCAGCAGAGGAGCGTGTGTCAGAGGAGGCAGCGTGACCGCCGCCTCCTCGGAAAGATGCTGAGTTAGGATGCAAGGGCTGCACACATTCACACCACAGCACTCCCTCCATCTCTCTGCTTATATCCATGGGATTAAAAAGATAAATTAGGACTGCTCTCTCATCCATAAAATGATGTGAGAATGAGAATGACATGGTCAGCTTCAGTTTTAATGAAAAGGTGTTTCACTTGAACATGATTTCATAGTGAACACGCTGATTGACTGCTGGGCAACAGTAACATTTAAGGCTGCAGTACTTTTTCATTTTAAATTTCGGCACCCTATTGCTCACAATTTTCTGCTTTTATCCACAGTAATTCTCTTAACTGATTCACAGTCTATAATTACTGGGAGGTTTCCAGAGTGGACATGGTGGCTGTGAGTGTACGGCACTGCGAAAACTAATTTAAGAACTATAGATAAAACATAAAGAAGACTGAGAAGAACGAGCTTAGAACAGCTTAGAAACAGTGAGTCACATGCATATAACCCTCTAAAGATAGATACAGCACTCACACTCTGTACAGCACCTGACAAGACGACACTCTCATTTAACATCTCTGCCCCTCCGCTGTCTTTCTGTCAGCAGGGTGTGAGGTACAATGTGTGTGCGTCAGTCTGTGTGGGATGTCGTTCTTATCCCCTGTTTGAACCAAACACGGGTCGTTGACCTCTGAGAGGACAAATTATGCTTTTGATTCCCTTCACTTTTCATTGTCTCTGACTGCCTGCACAATGTGATAAAAAGTCATTGTGTAACGGAGTGAAAAATTGAGCTTTAAAAACAGTTTTACAAAAGCACTTCTTCCCTTTATCTGAACAATACTATAAACCCGTGCTACATAAAAACATAAAATAGCAAGACTTAAAATAAAAAGTCTCAGCCCTACCTGTTCTGAGTTTTGCAAAACCTCAAATTATTTAATGAATAATGTGGATGAAAATATTTAAGGTAGATTTGGTGATAACTACAATTGATTCGAGGATTCTCTAATTTGATTCGAGGGTACCATAACTCCATAACAAACAACGGAGAACACTTTTAACATGGATTGTATCTTAAACAGCTGGAAAATTACAGTATGCGTTTAGGGCATAATTTGGCTCTCTAGAAACACATCTGTATACACACAGGGAAAATGTTGTAGATGACTCATCAGTACATATTGAGTTTCATGCCACTAAGCTGTGCGTCTTTGTCTGTTGCCCGTGGATACAAGTGGTTTCCAACAGGAAACCCTGCCATAAACACCACTTTAGCAAAGCTAAAGACATATAGCCTTTGTTCAGGTTGTCACACAATGAGTGATTCAGGTCTCTTGGTGCTATTAAAGCGGTGTTCGGGAAATGTTTAGCAAATATCTTATTAAGTGTGTGTCTATTTCTGTCAGTGAGCTTCACCCAGCAGCCACTTTTATTTATGTCAGTGCAGTTTTTGGCACAGATTGTCACAGATTTCAAGAAATGCTTGCTGGCTTTATGTTTTATACAACATGTTTTATAATTATGCTGTAACCCGATATAATGATTTCAGATGAATGAAGATTTCATTTTTAGACCTAAGATCTGGTTAAGCTGCTATACAAGAGAACTTGCTTTTAATGTGACTTCTTAGCTTTTGTAATGATCACACAGTACATGTGGCAGTAGCGTATTTACAAAGATGAAGCTGTGCTATGGAAAGCAGGATGCAAAGGAACTTTGGTGTATTGAAGCAGTCCATCTGGTTGCCTCACTGGGACACTGGGACACTGTTTCATCCAGCGTGACATTTTCTAATCCAAATCATCTTTTATGCATGGCCTCTGTTGGGGCACTGAGAGATGAGATACAGGAATTTTTGTTGATACAAGGACTGTGTGTGTATGGTTGTGTGTGTGTGTGTGTGTGTGTGTGTGTGTGTGTGTCAGTCGCCTACCTGCTGATTCTTTAGCATATTATCACACTGTGCTGCAGTCATGAGGAGGAAAACTGACATACTCACAGTCTCAGGTGCACCCGATCTGATGTGATGCTATTACAAAAGAAGCGGCCTCTGAAAATGTAACTGAGTTATAAATTAAAATTTTCCACAATTTGTCGTTACCAGCAAAGATCACGTCGCCCACATTAGAGGGAATCAATAGAGGGCACACATTAGATTCAATCAATACCGGACTCAGGCCAATACACTCATTCGCTTTTCATTCTTTTCATGCATAAGCTCGCACACAGTCTCTGCCGCTCTGTCTTTGAGGCTGTGAGATTTACTTTTCACTCACACTCACAAACACACATAGTCTCTCTGTTTCTCTCTCTCCCTCAATCTCTCGCTCGCTCGCTCTCTCTTTCGAAGATTTATAACTCCCCTTAAAATAAAGATGCCACTGTTTATGCCTCACAGCAAACTTCAAAGGCTGGGATTTTGGTTTTACCCACCTATCTCAAATAGGTTATGCTGAGCCAATGCAATGAAATTTCGTTCTGTATACACTTGTTGCATACCTGAATGACAATAAAGTCTGTCTATGTCTATCTCAAATAGGTCTCGTCGAATATGTGTATGAGGACAATTTTTGAGGTCTCATCTGTAAAGTATAAAAATAATAATGTAAATAATATCCACTGACTTGAGGCTGGAACGTCAGACTGCTGCTGATTCATAGAAGGCCTCAATGGGCTGCTTCTGGCTGAAAGTGGGGTCTCTTTTAATCAGCCAGTCTGTATATGTAATCAGCTTTTCCTGTATTGAATTTTCAGGGTGGCTTTATTGTAAAATCATGAAGCAGTGCAGTAGCTTGGCACTCCAGTATGAATTGAACAATCAAATGTTATCTGATTATAACTGAGATTTGAAAACGGTTTCTCAAGTAGACTGTCAGAAGTAGTTTGAATATGCAATGTAATCACAGTTTTGGCTGCCATCTACAGTTTAACTTGTGTTTCTGGCCACTTTGCTGAGGAGAGAAGAGGGAACAATAGCTGACATCCCTTTCAAGTGCATACTTTTGTCTTCTCCTGTATTAGGGAGGTTTTCCAGTATGTGCACCACTAAAAACCAGTTTGTTTAGTGTTTATTTCCTATGTGTAAATGTTCCCCTCGTTCAGAAATAAACCCCTTCTGTCCAACGTCAAATTTCACTCACTCACAAGATGTTGCACTGTCTGATATCAGTTGTTGCCCATTCATTCCTCACATACACAACAGTTTTGTTCACGAATAATTAAACAGGTGAGCATTATTAAACACCATCCGCCTCTTAATCCTGTTGCTGACAACTTACTGCTGATGTGTTCCCTTGGCTTGTCTCTCTGAAGTGCAGCACACTCCCGTGTGTAATGTGACGTAATGTTGATCCAGTCACTGACTCACTCCACAGCTTTTTGTCTTAATTGCCTCCTTCGAAGTCGGCATTTCAAGGCTGAATATGTCAGAAGAGTTTGATGAGGCATTCCCATTTCAAGGCTTTTCCAAATGCAGCAGAGAACTGGGCTTTCTCTTGCCTGGATCTGGACACGACTGGTTTATCCGTTTCAACTTACATCACAAACCCACTGCACGGCGGTCATTGTTAATGATGCCGTAATGGGCAGTTCTTGCCAGCTCATTAAGTTGGAAAATGTCACCTGATCACCATATGTTTATAAAAAACACACCACACTAACTGGCCAATGCTCTACAAGGTGTAAATAATGAAAGCTGGGCATAAAGTGTTCTCTCACAGGGTGTAACAATCTGTGACAGTAAAACACTCATACATTTGCCATTGCGTTTACTATGAACTAAGATTTCATGTAACTTTATTACTGGTTTTTAACATCGTACTTCCTCTTATAATAAGCAACTTCATAGGGGTAAATTTATGAATTTCCAGTGTTACAAGTTGAGAAGAACTGTCCAAGCACCTTTAGTTCTGATGTCTGTGAGGCTTGGGGTGTGAAAGTCTGAATGACACACTTAAGGAGAAGGAGAAATCCTTTAATCTTCCAAAGTTTACAACTTGACAGGCGTGTTACTTTTAAGGCAGAGCCCTGAAATTGGGATGCATAGCAGCACATAGTTTACGTGACTGTCAGTCGTCAATCAGAGGTGGAGGAAATCACAAAAGTGAGGCAATAGCAGCTGTAAAAAAAAAAAAGAAGCCATTCGTCTGTAGTGCCTACTATAAAACACATGAAATATACTGTTTATTTGTGCTGAAACATTAGAAAAGCACGGACACACAGTTTTTCTTGCTTTCTTGCTTGCTCAGGACTTGGAGAATTATGGAGATGCGGCTTATGTGTTGCAACATGGATTTTTGTTGACTTGTGTGTGATAAGAATATTCAAATATTCAACGTTAAGACTCATACAAAGGTCTCTCATCAGTTGGCGCATGTCCTGCACACCTGATCAGGCTGCTATATTATTAAGGCTGTGTGCTCTGCAGCTGTGTTTTAACCAGTCTGACTAAGACAGGTAGACACAAGCCAGAGATCCATTTTCACATCAGTGTGTGCCTTCTGTGCCAGGACCATTATTATAATTACTGATACTGCTGGCCTCCTGTTACCAACAATAAAATGCCTCTGGGACTCGGGAAAAACTCTGGACTGGAAAAATCAAATTTGTCAAGAGGATCTTATCGTTTGCTGTTTAATGCTGTAATGGCTATTAGGCCAGAGGGGAAAAAAGCAGAAAGAAAGCACTCTGCTCGCTTAGTCTAGTAGGAAGTAGAATATACTTTTGTCTTTATGAAATTATATGAAAGTCGCCCTCCCCCCCACTAAGTCTAACTCTCTCATGACCAAAGCCAAACTTCAAAGTCCTCCCCTCAGGATCAATTATTAAGCAGGGTGCTGTGCTTACACCTGTTCCTCAGTGGCGTGCCTTGTTCCATTTACTTCCACTTTCATCATACCAGCTGATACGCCGGGCACAGACCATTAACCATGGGGGCTCCTCAGCAGCCAGTTACATTTATTGACAGCCATCTGCATTTAGCTCACTACCAGTGCTTAGCATCTTCTGTTTGTAATGGCCACACTTGATGAATCTCTGCATAGAATTATATTCCCTCTTGCTCCCATTTGGCGGTCAGAGGGGGTAGAGAATCAGTGCCTTACTCAAGGGCATGGGCAGAGCTGATGCTTGTTGACATGGCGGCTTTGAGCCCCATCCTCAGTTAGGCAAGATGTTTTTCTTAAGCAAATTTTCATGCTTTGGTTAATCATCACAATAATTGCATTATAGAATGAATTACAAATCCTAAAAAGAACATGAGTCTCTTGGGCTGTCATACTAAAATAATACTCTCTCTCTCTCTCTCTCTCTCTTGCTTATAGTCTTTCTAGTTTTATGTGGGAAGGCCAGGATTTTTCTTGTGTAGTGGAATTATGATTTCATAATTTGCAGAAGAAACAGCAGCAGAGCTGTGTAGGAGGGACATCTGACTTTACTGCCCACTTACAAACTGTTGTCAACATGCTTCTCAGTAATTTACTACAGTAATATCTTCTTTTTACAGAGTGTAATTTTAATAGTACACTTATTCATTTAATACATTTATAGTATAAAAACCATATTTACCAAAAGAAATGTATATAAAATTAATATACTTTCAACCTTTCAAATATGTGATCCACTCGACTCCCCAGTCCCCTGTTTTATTCTAACATCACTGGTGGTCTGTGACATGGTGGGAGAAACACTGCGTGAGGGGTCGATCTGTTTGGAATTTTATGAAAGCTGATTTATTTTAGCGTTGTCCGCTCTGTCAACACTTTCTTTCTGCCTGAGTCAAAATGAAACACCTTTGTGACTTGACATTTTTGAAAGGCCATACCATCAGAGAATGCAATCAATGTTTTATTATGTTTTCAGTAAAGCAGTTGCTGTAGACAGTGATGCTGTCGATTCTAGAGGAGAACAAAATCACGTTCTGGTCATATTTCTTACATATACACTTTTAGATGGGGCATCAAGTGTATTGACCAGTTTACCTGAAGGAAATATTTGTAATTGTATGGCCATTTTCACTGCAGTCTTATTGTCAGTGTCTGTTATGCTATTAATATTTATGGACAACAATTTAAAAGTGACTTACTGAAAATCAATTTAAAATCTTTCATTCTAGATTCGGTCAACATACAAGATCCTTGTTCCTTGTAAGGTACAACATCACAGCAAGAGTACATGGTATTACAATATAAGCTTAGAAATATAAAATAATATGTAAAGTGAGAAGTCTTTGAAATGAGTAATTGGTCCGTAATTAGAATTTATATTTCACCCAGCGCTGCTTTTATTATTATCAGCATATTAAGTCATTGTCATTTATTCTGTTATCTTTGCTTTGGTTATTTCAATGCATCAGTCTTTAATTGAAAAAACAGACTTTATATAACTGAAACATAAATGTCTGTATTTCATGCATGGTTTTCACAGCTGGTTCATTTTCCTGGTCTACCACTGAACTCTTGCAGTGATGATTTTTTTTTTTAGGAGTGCAATAAATAATTGAGGGAGGATGCTTGAATGAACTTAATAGTGATGCCACTATTTCACTTGTCTGTGCTTAAAGAACATTTTGTGCATTGCTGTATGGCTGTATCGCAGCTTCGCCTAATCTGTCTAATCTGATCAGTACATGATATAAATTCTGTGTAATGTAAGCTTTAACCCGTTACAAATGTGTGTGTGTGCACGCTTGAATGCATTTGTGTATTTCAGAATGGTTTGGTGCATTGAATGTCCTAAGTTCAACACAGTGATAATGAAATACAGCAAATACACTGTCGCCTGAAGCTGTTTCGTAGGGAGTCAGTAGATGGCAAGATGCTTTCATCTGCACCCACAAGCAATGTGTTTTCTTCCCCAAATAATTTTCAGGATTGTTTCAGATGATTACACTTTTCTTAAAATCAGCACATGCACGGATCACACACTTGAGGCTGAGATATTTGCGCGTTGTGACACGGCGTTGACATGAATCGACTCCTTGTACAGCAGTTTTGTCGCGAGGAAGCTGCTTGGTTTAACTGTCTATAGATGGACTCCTGAATAACCCTGGGAACACAGTGAGTGATGTGTGTTTGTGTGGTGACAGTGGAGGGCGGCAGACGGAGGGCGGAAGCAGATGTGTGTGAGAGAGGTTCAGAGCTGTGGCACTATCACAGGGTGCCTTTGTCTGGCTGTAGAGAGAGTTGAATTAAAGGCTGTTAACACTAGTCTGCACAGTCATATGCTAATGCCTCTTACTCTGAGAGAATAAATAAATTATGGTCCAGAAAACACATCTGAGTCCCTGCTTTACATGCCTAATGCAACACTGACAGTGAGCAAGAAAGATATAGAGAGTATCAGATATAGATAGAGAGAGAGAGAGAGAGTGTGTATGCATGGTTGCATTATAGAGAGGGGGCTGGCACTGTACAAAAATAACGTAGAAGAAACATCAAAGAGGCAGGACAAAGGAGATTCTCTATAACCTCTAATGCTGAAGGCTTTGCACCCAATGCTGCTGTAGGTGATGCTGCACAAGAGATAACGAGAGATAGATTGGGCAAAGAGGCACAGAGCGAGATTTGGACAGAGAGGAAGGAAGAGAAAAGAGGGGGGGGGGGATTTAAAGGGCAAGAAACGAAGGGAGATTGAGGTAGAGCCTACAGAGTGAGAGCGAGGGAAGAGAGCCAGCGCAGAGCAGGAGCAGAGGCGGTGGATGAGAGAGGAGAAGAGGAGAGGCATTGACTGGAAGCGTCCACATGGGAGAGAAGAAAACGGCTATTTCATGTGCTCGGTGTGCATGACTGAGGAGTGCGGCTGTCTGGCTGGATTGTTAGTCATCTGCTGATCCCTCGGCTAAAGGACATACAAAGAAATACAGACAGGCTGGGAATATAGGGCTGTGTGCAGAGGATGAACAGGCGATGTGGGCTCTCTGGCTGTGAACGCTGTCCTCAGACCCCGTAGCCACTTGCACTGGTGCTGTTGCAGGCCGTTAGCCTCGCAGTTAGGCAGCAGCAGTCAGAGTGATTGATACAGAATGAGCTCCAAGCACTCCTCCGACTGGATTCCCTACAGGTACTGTACCACATTCCTGAGAACACAGGAAAGGGAACAGTGTTCATCTTTTGAAGCAGTGTGTGCATGTTTGTGTATCTGAGCGGGTGTTTAGTCATGTGAGTGTCTGACAAGGAGATCAGACTGATAACGGTAACATTGAATTGACATAATAAAGGCAAACACTGTGGATGGAAGCCTTTTTTTTACTGGCATAATATTCTTGTTTTCACTGATATGAACATGTTTAGTAGGAAAAAAAATGCTCATGTGTATTTATATTTTAGACTCTGTTTTAAAGGAGTAACATAGAAAAAATATATAATGCAAAAGTGGATCCCAGAATTCCAGCTGCATAAACAAATTAAATTGATTTCAAGGCAGAAAAATACTTTCTTTCCTTGTAACTATTATATTCATGTGTAAAACTGCCTATAATTTGACCCAAAAATAGTGCCGGTTTATTGTCAAAAGAAGTAGGTTCATTGGAATGTCTTTATGACTGTAGGACGAGGCATCACATTCATATAGTACATATTTTCACTTTAAAAACACAGAAGAAGTTCCCGCCTTTGTGTGCAAATGAGTGTCTTTCATGTGCATGTGTGTATGCTTGTGGGCAAAAATGATCCGTATTGCATGAAATGCGATCCTGCCATTTGTAGCAAAGAATTATTTGTGAAAAACAATAACGTGTGCAATTATGAGCTTTTATTCTCGTGCTTTAAAACCTACATCTGCTTTCATCATTTCAAGTGCAATACAAACACTGCTGGGTCTTTCCTCTGATTGAATACCCATTGCTATGGTTCCCTGCTTACTTTGATGCCATTGGCTCACGGTTGCTATAAGTTACGGTGGCAGTCCACGAATTTTAAAACGAGACGGCATCAGGACGACAGCAGAACGTGATCTGTGATTTATTTTAAACTTATGGGAAAGACTGTAGTGACACTGATCTTTATGTGGCACATAAAACGATTAAGCATTTTATGAAATCAATCATTAGATTGACAAAAAGGAATTAATCCATGACTGACGTAGTAGTGTGAAGAACAAACAGCTGATAACAGCGTAGTGGGTCATTCTATATTTTGGCCCTCTCACCCCATCACTTTTTGTTAAAGATAAGATGTGATAAAAGCTGATTTTAAATAGTGGTCAACAAAATAATACAAACAGGACATTAACCACTATCAGTATTCAGTGAGAGGGTGGGGATACAGAGACTGGTTTTCCCATCCTGTGAAGCTTCCATGAAAAATGCTCTCTCTCATCTCGTTACGTATGCTGTATATAGTGCATGAATAGAAATCAACAAATTGCAGGAAACAAATCATAAACACTCACATCATTAAATGAACAGTGGTTGTACAGTATTTCTTCTCTGTGATGAGCAAATTGACCAGATTAGCATTTGAATAGTGGAAGACTTGTGCAAATGTCTGTGTCATTTGTTTGTCTATTTGTCTGTTTGTGAGCAGGATTATGGAGATGGTGAAACTCGGAAGGGTGTCGTAATGGCCAATGAAGGACTAACTAAATTTTGAAGTAGTTTTTCCAGCATTTGTAACCATCAGCAATGTTTTGACTTGTACTGAAGTATTTTATTAGTCTCAACTATGGTACTTATTCTACATTTTAAATCTCATCTGTTAGGGAGTAAAAGCAAACTTCACATGAAAAATTTATGATAAACTGGGCGAGAATGGAGCAGAATAAAGATGCTAAATCAGTAGAGAAGATGCTGCTGCAGGAGAGGAGAGAGGTGCCACTTTGCACCATGGATGTATTATAAGAACTGGACACTGGACCGAAGATAACCAAAGTCCAATAACAATTTCTTGCCTGGCATGCATGCCAAAAAAGTTTCTAGCTTCAGGGTTAGGTTCTGGGGTATGAATATGCATAGTAGTGTTCATCCCATCATACCTCTGGTCCAGCCAGGCTGGTGGATGGCTTGTACAACAGCAGCGAAAAAAAGACTTCTGGGATTTGGTAAAGTTTTACAAAGCTAAAACCCCCATGGCTTAAAATATACAAAACAATGTGCAATGTGTCCTGTCAACAGTACAGACGTCTGCTTTACAATGTTGGTCTATGGAGAAAATGCATTTTTGGCCGCAGAGGATTTTCCATTGTAATACCATGAAGGCCTTTGGGAAAAATTGGAAGCAAAGCTGAGCAGAGATGTCATATCCAGTTTTTATAATACATCCATGCTCTGCACTCAGCTGACTGGAAAAAATACATAGCCTACATGTCGACTGTGGCCGAGTAGTTTGTGAACAATACAACAATGTACAATAATTCATAATATTTATTCATAAAATAATTATAGATCACATTATTATGGTTTAAAAAATGGTTGCATCCTTCTTAATTTATCTCCTATTTAATGCACCACCTGGTAAGCACACTAAGTGACCCAAATCAAACACGCCCAAGATGATGTGTAACCAACAGGTGCATGCTGGGTCTATTGGCCTTCGCAGAGGTCTGTGCTCTCCGAGTCCTACTTCTTTCTGTTTTTCTCTGAGATGGGAACCCAGGGAAAAGAGCAGAAACTGTAAGCTCTTGACAAAAGCAAGCGGTGAGGTATTATCAAAAAAGCATTTACAATTATTTCACATTGCTTTTGTTTAATTTGTTTCAGAAGATGTTTAATGCCATCATCCGCATTTGTTTTCTAGCAATGTCCCATTAGCTCATCAGATTCATTTTCTCACAATCAAATTTCATGCATTGCACCATGCAAATGAAAATTAAACAGGCTTTGATGTCGCCAGGTGCTGCTGCAGAATCATCAGCCAATGACTTTCACACATGGTGATGACCTGGTGATGCATAGAAAACTACTTTAAAAGTGTGAGTCCTGGGGACTGATAGCAAATCCTTCCCTACCCCAAAGTCACTTCTCAGTGTTATATCTGGTCATTATATAGAACATTACATTGAGCCTTTGACTGCACTGCGTTACAGTAAACGACAACGTTCCTTTAACAGAATATAAAGCTTCCTGTAAACCTCTTCAGCAGTGTGTTGCAGGGCAAGAGTGACCAGAGACTCTCTCCACAATAATGAGCTGTTTGACCTCCACTGGAACAGCTCTGTTTGTGTCATTATTTTCACGTCTGATGCCTATTCACACACTTGATTAATCTGATTGCAGACATGGAGTGCTTTGTTTGTCTGTATGTCTGACAGAGAGTGGGAGGTAAATAAATTTTTATTGCATCTGTTGGGGCAAATTAGAGTCGGTAGTCCAGTGATACAGGTAGACTGAGTATTCGCTCACTGATCTTACATGCTGTAGCTGCAGGAGTGACACGCTCAGGCTTTTCACAGAGGTTTGTAGAGTATAAAAAGCTCACTCATGTCGTTAAGAAACCACCTGTTGGCTTTATTTATCAGGCGCTTAATGGGAAATGAAAACAGATTTGCCGCAGTCTCTGTTCATCAAGCTTAGAAATAACAAAGTAACTGGAAATAACAAAGTAACTGGTAAAAAAAATTTACTTTATAATTAAAATACAAAATTACAAATGCATCCCGCATTTGTGTTGTAACTATCAGCCCTGCAATTTCTATTCAGCAATTTTCTATTACGCAAATACATACAACCACCTATAAGGGCTTTTATCATTTGGATGTCATATTATTTATATGTGTTCAGGCGGTATGCATGAAAGGTTTTTAATTGTTTAGAGTAAAACATGGCTTTTAAACATACACATGTTACTCAGATGGTAATAGAATGTAAAATATGAGACGTGTGAATTCATTAAAAATATGCAGAAAAAATCATTAGGTGCCTGTAGTAAAGGCACGTAGTAAAACAATATCCTTTAAAGGGCAAAATGAACGGAATGGAATAAGTAGCGTGAGGAAACACAATCTGCATTCGCATGTAAAGAGAGAAAGAATTTCAGTCATAGTTAAAACGTTTTCTTGTTCATCTAACATCAGTAGACACTTCTCACCCTCCATCTTTCATCATTTTCTCTTCTGCTGTAGCTCATTCTTTCCAGCTCTTCTGGAGAAAACCTGTCATTGTCCTCTAATTAGGAACCATTAAGCTTTCTCAGTGAGATGCCCGGCCTCACGAGCCGAAGGAACAATCAGCGAGTGTGCAAAAGACACTGCTTCTGCTTTTTGCTGCAAAGACTGCTTTTGAGAGATATAAAACATTTAGATGTACACATGGATAATAGCGTCTGTCGTGTCCGTCACATTCATCTGGAAAAGTACGAGGATAATATGGTGAAAGACTCTTGCACTAATATAACTGAGAGGATAAACACTGTAGCTAACAATGGAATCCCTTCAGCTACACAGAAACAATAATGGTGCTAAATTGCACTAAAAGTGGTCCTTTGGCTTGTAATCATAGGGGAACCACTTTTTGTGCTACTTAACACCTTTGTCAAATGAAAACCTCTACCCAACTAAACAAAACTAAGCTGAAGAACCAGTAGAAAACCTCTAAAGAACCATATAGGGGCATAACAGGTTAATTGTATGCAGTGGTGCTGTACAGCAGACGGTGGTGCTGTATAACACCACAACCACACAAAAGAACTGCTGAAGAACTGCCGAGGAACCAAGTTTTTTTTTTGTGTAGTTTGTGGTGATACAAACACACACAAAGTCTCTGTCATAGGTCAGTGAAGAACAGCTGCTCTTCACAGTGACACAGCATCCAGTGAAGCTTCAAGTGGGTGGTAGCTCTCAGTGATTGAAGGAAGTATAAACCTTGCAGCTACCTTTCTGGCTACAGTGGTGGAACATTCATCGCTCTTTGTGAAGGAATGTCAATTCACTTATGTTTATATAGCGCAAATCATAAATGTGCCTCAAACGGCTTTACAATCTGCACAGCATATGACACACACCATCATGAGACCCTCTGTCTTTGCCTTTCTCGTGACAGACGCTGCAGTCCATGTGTTCACTGGCACAGTTTCGCATGGGTTCTTATGTGTGAGCCATGGATTCATAAACAAACAGTGACAATGTTGTTTGCTGCAGTATAATTTGATTTCTGTCGACAAATGCAAATTAATTTACAGAGAGTAGCATGCCATCATTTCATATTCTGTCTACTGCTGGGAAACAAGATGTATCCTAAAACCAAATTATGGGGCTCAAGGAAATAAAAAATTGTTTCAGTGAAAGGGGTTTGTTTGGCAAACGGGACATGGATCTTGAGATGAAGATGAAGAAGGAACTCTGTAGCACTTCTCTGGTAAAATCCAGGATCACTTGGCTATTATCAACTCAGTGATAGAAACCAAGTTTTCCTTTAAACTGTTCGTCTTCTCTCACTATTGATCTGGGCCAGCTTCAGAGTATGTTTTTTATGCCATCACTTACAGAATCATGTTCAAGTGATGCCTCTGGTTATGTCCCCGTTGTTCTTGCTGAAAAGAAGAGAACTGACAGCTTTGTAAGAGCCCTTCTGACCAATATTATTGAAGGGCTGAGTCTATCAAAGTACACAAGCTCTCATTAAACTGCTTCAGTGCCCATTTAATGAGCCACCCAGAACATATAAACACCTTTATCCGAGATGTTATGATACTTTTAGCTCAGCCGCCCTATCCTCACTTACACTTATTCTTAGACTGGTGCTTAGACAAACTTAGACTTTGTATGCGAGGCTTTGTTGTAATGTTGTACTTGTAGACGTTCTGCTGTGTGTCTCGTCCATAATATCCAATATATCTTTTAATTTGAAGACATAAAATACATTATGGAACCGGATGGTACAAATGTGGCTGGCTATTTTGTATTCACACCTACATTCTTACATTGTTATAAGCTAATGCACAAACTTATAAAAATGTCTTTTATAATTGATAAACTCATGAAAAAAAAGTATATTAATTGTTTGCCATGAATAATCACATTTTTGTTTTCCAGGGAATAATGACCCAATGTATTTTGAGTATGTAATACTTGTCACAGCCATGAGAATAATTTAGGTCTAAATGTCAAAACAAAATGCACTCTTTCACACACGAGCGTCATTGTATCATCACATATTATGGGCAGTGAAGCTAAAATAAAATCAGACAATATAAGTGTTCAGACGTTTGTTGCAATTTCAGAGTAGCAAGTGAATTAACTGAACCAGTTTGGAAAATCACATTTTTATATTGTAAACACGATAAACGACAGAGGAGCGCTTTTCAGTATTCTAACAGTACTCTCCCCATTTTTTTTGCTCTTTCTTTGTAGCACTTTAGACGACGAGGGCACCAACCTTCGACAGCAGAAACTGGACAGACAGGTGAGTCTTTGCTGTCCTTCCTGCAGTCGTGATGAGCTTTAAATGGGGTTTTGAACTTAAGAAACGTCAGCATTTTGATACAACAGATAATACAGAAAGGTTATACATTTATTTTTCAAGGAGTGCCTTAAAAAGTTACAACTTATCTTTGTGATAGCATAGATCAAGAAGATTATTATAATGAGAATATATATCGTGTTTAGACCTTATTCTTGTGTACTGTAAATGCCCAAAAGTCCATTGGATTAGAAGTAAGTACATTCTTCACGCTAATGAAATTAATTAAATATGATGACGATTATTTTGGTCAGTCCAGGTTTTATAGGGGTTTATAGAGGCACCCTAAGGAGCAAGTAATGACTTATACATGTTTTAGCAGCCAAATGGAATGGTTAAAGCAATGTAAAACTGATGTAAATAAAATGTTTAGTTGTCATATTAAACCAGGTGTGTTGTTAAACAGCAGACATCATACAAATGATATCAGCAGCATGATCATAAATTATCGGACTCGCATCTCATTTTCATCAAACAAAAAGTTACCTTGCTCACGTCTTTTAAAAAAAAAAAATGTACTCCATTGTACTGACAAGAAACACATTTCAAAGATCCTCTCTTTAAAAAAAAAATCAGGATTAGGAGCAGTAGAGTACAGGATCTTGTTTGGCAGCTTCACACTCTGACACTGCTGCTGTTGGTGTTTGTTGTCAGCAACACTGTAGCCAGACAAAAACAGACATGTCCCGACTGCAGTTCATCCACCTTCAGTTGTTTTCTATGAATAGTGAAAACTGTTGTTTCTGATGCCCCGCTCTTTTCCTGAACTGAATAATATGAGCGGAGCACTACACACAAAAATCTTCATGTCCTATTCTGCAGTCTGAGCTGCATCAAATGCTCCCGCAGTCTTTTCCTCATCAATCAATGGGAAGGCCTTACAGGTGGTCTGTTTCACATGCAAGTGAACTGCTTTTCATCCGCTTTAGAATCGATAAAGAATACCATTCATAATCTAGTTATTCACTTAACCTAGCTCAACCCAGCTTTAGACGTATGGTAAGCACCATAAAACAAATCATTTTTGATTGATAGACTCATTGGTTGCAATGAAGTCAATTAATGTTTGGATAGATGACTTATTACAGCATGGATTTCCTTTGGAGACTCACACAGGGTTGAGAGAACACTATGTTATAAAAACCAAACATCTGTTTCACTGTTTATATGTTATCTCAGCCAGAGGGAAAGAAGTTTGCTTGGACTGTTGCTGTCCATTTCAAACTTTTCATAAAGGTGATGTTAGGGGTCTTATCCACAAGTCAAAACCATCCAATCCATGCAAAGAGAGAAAGATGTGGGTTTTACATGGAATATTGTAGTGCTCCAGTGATTTGCAGCCTGAAGTCTCCACTAATAGAAACCTTCAATATTTGATGAGCTCTGGTTTGAGGACTTGCATATAGCTGACAGTTAGTCCAGATGAATAGCTATATCCAGCCTCAGGTCAAAGTGTCTTGGGCAGCACATCCTCAGAACATCTGCAGATTTTTCTCCTGCCTAACAGATTTATCTGAGACTGTGTTATTCCCTTTTTGTTTTTTAAGCCAACACTCTGCCTACAGTATGAAGATACCTCACAAGAAAGTCTGTGATGTAACATGAGGGATTATTTCAAACAACTTTATTTCAAAACAAAAAACTGTTGTATTCTGTGTTATGTCTGAGGAGTTTTTGTTTTTCACTTTGAGTGCAATAAAATTTGCCTCACGAAGATGCTGACACGGCTCACTGAACATGACTGAGGTGGTCAATTAGCAGCTCAGTGGCTATGTAATCACTCAGTGAGGATTATCATATACATTACTGTATTTACAACAACAGCTCAGATATTCTGTTTTGTGACTGGTTAGATATATGAATACAGAGGTTGTTCTTTAATGTGTAAATTGGTGCTTAAATCAGTGACCTTGGTGCCTCTGTATTTTTTATAATAATTCATATAATGACTTTTTTCATTTGCTAAAACTGTGCCTTCATTGTCTTTCTCTCTATTTTGGCATGCGCGTGTGCATGCACACACACACACACACGAAACCTTCACAACAGCGAGCGCTCCTTGAACAGAAACAGAAGAAGAAGAGGCAGGAGCCTCTGATGGTCCAGTCCAATGTTGACGGGAGATCTCGCACTCGTCGGACCAAACAGAGCGAGGAGCAAGCCCCGCTGGTGGAATCATACCTCAGCAGCAACAGCAGCACCATCTACCACGGTAAGTGAGACTGGCACTCCTCAGGGGCTCTGCTGATTCAGAAGGCTCAAACAGAGGATTTAATTCACACTATGGATTGAAAAAATAAAGATGTCATAATGTTTGATCAGTCTGTTCTGTTTACAGGAAGCATTTGTTCTTGAGCTGGAAGAGATTTTATTCTTATGCAGTTTTTGTTTCTTTTCCCAATTAGAACTGTGCACCACAAGTGGCACAATTTCCAAACATTACTATAAAAATAGATAAATACTAAGAAAATAACTACAAAAATGTTGCTGATATTATTATTTTAGAGCCCATGTAGAACCAATGCAATATAATGTCAAATCTATTGCAGGCGCTCACATTGCACTACAAATCTATCCACTGGGTAGCAGAAATGGTTTTAGGACTGGGATTGATGAGGTCTTCTTATCTGCACACAGACACCAGAGCAGCCATCTAATCCCCAGTTCTGAGGGCCATTTTCTGGGCTCAAGGCCATGAACTGTCACATTTCATGCAGAGAGAAGAGAAAATGTATTTACAACTCAGCTAATGTATCATGATGGAGAGAAGGGGAATAATAACCTTGTTCTACCAGAGGAAGAAACAACTCTGCTCTGTATTAACTGTTGTATAGTATAACATTTCTTTTTAATTATCCAGTAAAAATGATATTTCTAATTTCTTTACTGTATTTACTTTGCTAACTTAAGCCTCTTTTTCATTACTGTCCTTTTCTGTCCATCTGCTCTCACAACACTGCATGTGCTGCTGGTCCTCTCCATCCCTGTGTTCAGTGCAAGAAGCTGAACAGGAGGAGGTGAAGGTGATAGCGGACACACAGCCGCCTCGCTCAGCCAAAAAGGGCAAAGCGTCAGCCAGCTCCACTCCACAGACGGGCAGCGACAAGAAGGAGAGGAAGGGGAAGCACAAAGGTCAGCGTACCGGTATTAAGACAAACAGGTAGTCGGACAGAGTGAAGAGTAGGTAGAAGTGCGATGAATGCGCAGGCACACTGCAAGAAAGATTGACACACTGAGTGAATTAGAGAGGAGGTGATCAGAAAAGGTAAAAGAGAACCAACATGACTGAATAGACAGGAGATATTTACAGTATAAACACACAAAAAAGGATTATTGTATATTCTGCTTGCAAAATTAGG
The DNA here is from genome assembly GCF_042242105.1 of Pempheris klunzingeri. Classification (NCBI taxonomy): domain Eukaryota; kingdom Metazoa; phylum Chordata; class Actinopteri; order Acropomatiformes; family Pempheridae; genus Pempheris; species Pempheris klunzingeri. The sequence continues at coordinate 14,193,516 of NC_092012.1, forward strand.
ATACTGATTATAAACATATGTTCTTGCTCTTTACATATTCACGTTTGAACACTGAAAAAGCTGATTTAAGTCATTAGAGGCGGTCTGTAGAGGGAAAGATAAGAGGCAAAATCCTTATTATCCAGCTGCTCCAACTGTCTACTCAAGCCCTCTTTCCAATCCCCAGATAATGGTTCAATGGCTAATTTCTCAAGCCACATCTGGCAAGAAACACAGCCAGTGAAGCTGCCCTCTTAGCCACCGCTGTGGTGCCGTACTTGTCAGAGATCAACTCTCTGTAATGATGTATGGCAGTCTGAGTGCTGTCAGCCTTCCGACACACCACTAGTGAGGGCATGAATTAGTGTTTAGATGGAAGAGGAAAAACTGAGTGTTGATATACCCTTTGCCTTGATGCTTTTTGACATTTACAGTATGCTACTGCAGACTGAGCACTATGCAGTGTAACAGTTAGAATATTTGCCATAAAATTTTAACTCAAAAGAATCATTACATGAGGAATAATAAGAATTAATACACACAGCAAACACAGTCTTTGCGAGACACAGTTTGCTCACGCGTTTCCAACATTACACATGTTTGTCATCCGATCTAGCACAAAACACTAAATGCTCATCTGTGGAATGACTTTGTCCCAGAAAAAAAAAAGAGAGAAAGTTAATGGGATTCCACTGGGGTAAAAGATTAATCAGGCCAGTAGTGCTAAACTCACCACTGATGGACCTGTCTCTCTCCCTCTCTGTCTTACCCTCTAATTCTCTCAAGCACGAGCACAGTTTCAGGAGAGTTATTTTACCAAGCTGCTGTGCACTCACTAAAAAAATCAGCTGCATCCAGCCCACAGAATAGATAAGAATGATATTGACTAATCTGTCAATATCAATCATAGGTATATGAAAAATGTCATATCTCCATACATCTGTGGCTAAATTTGAATTGTCTTAAGAAATTACATTGAATTTTTATAACGAAGATATGAAAACATAATCATAGGAATGCCACCTGCTGGATTTTCTAAATGCACAACCTTGAGGTAAAGAAAAAGCGGACAAGGGGCCAATTGAGAAACCAGCTGATTAGACTAACTTACAATTGTGTTGTACCCAACAAAAATATTTTTCAGTGTACATAACAAAACTGCAACAAATCAGTGATTTTCACAACCCCCCCCTGAACACTCATATGTAAAACAGTGCTGTAGAATGTTGTTTGCAAACAACAACAACAATCAAACCCTTCCCATCATCTTTACTCTATTGTGTAAGGAGGAAAAAGAGCTTGTCACATGTTTTGAAGCTGGAGTGAACTTTGCTTGAGTGCCTGGAACAGCATGGACATAATGTTCTTCCCTCTTAAACATTAGAAGATAATTCAATTGTAAAAAAAAAAGGGTTAGAGAAACAATTATTTAAACCATAAGAACAGAGCACAAAACACCCACACAGTCATCAAAGCAGAGATGTTGAAATGTAATTAATGTAATATAATTTGATGGCAACGTCTGTCTTAATTTTACTTTGCGAGGGTTTGGTTATTTTATTGTATGTTTACATGAGATACTGATTGTTGACCAGTAGTGCAGCTGTATTCTGATGGCGTTTGCTCTTGGATTGTGGCTGAGCAGCGATCGATGGCCTGGCTTCCCAGCAGGATGATGGTCAGATCCAGATCCTAACAGTGGGTCACTCCAGCGCAGAGGAAGGCGAGGCAGAGCCCGTCATGAGCTGCACTCAGTCACAGAGTAAACAGGATCTGCGCATCACCATGCTCAAGAAAGGTACTGTCAGTGCTAAAGAAAGGTTCCGTCACTCCATCTGCAATAGCACAGTCCATATTTACACCCACCACTGCTGTGGTGTGTTGGTAGGAGGGCAAAACATTGACTCATGTCAGAACTTGCAGCTGCAAATAGAAATGCCATTTTAAGACCCAGTGTCTGAGGAGTGTAATTCAGACACTAACGTAGGATGCTGGCATGTTTTTACTTTAGTTACTGATTACCAGCACGCTTATTCATTATTCCTTACACAATAAAAACTCAATGATTTACTCTATAGTGAGCAGTAAGTTAAGATTTTCACTTATAATGATAAATAATATCTGTCTGGCACAGTGTTGTGTAACTGTGATGCACATCAAACACTAAGAATTGCACTGAGAGATTTCTACTACTCCCATTATGGGAATTTTGAAGACTCTATATACCACGGTGTACTGGCGCATATATGTTCTCCACATCTTTACAATTTGGACACTATTAAAATAGACATACAGTACTACAGTATTTGTTTGTTTTAGAAAGAAATAAGTCATTGTGCTTAATGTGAAGAATTTCAATTATCGTTACTATTTTATTATGACACTATAGCTTGCTCTTTCGAGTCATTGCATTGCCTCTGTTAGGTTTTCAAAAATGTATTTGCAAAAAAATGAAAATGCATTGCAACGACTGTATTCCTTGTTATGCAGAGCTATAATTTGCAGCTTTACACCAGATAAGCATAGTTTGCAGAGCCTCAAGTGGACCAGCTAGAAATTTGGTATTCAGTTACAGTATTGTTGAGCACCAAATAAGTAATGTTGTACCTCCTTAACATGGATGACTGGATTCATAGACGTCTGGGAAACAGGTGCTGTTATTTGCCATGATAATTTTCCATTATATCAGTATGCATGGAAAAGTCAGATACTGAATGGCACTAGACCTGTGCAATGAGATGCTGCCATACTGTTGATGACAACAAGAGATAATAGACAGTCCTGCTGTAACACCAGAGATAACACCACTGACGGCTGCCATGCTCAAATTTAATAAAGCTCCCAGTGGATCCCAGCTGAATTCTGACACCTGGTTTAATTCATCATTGAATGGAAATGTGTGACCTTGTTGCGCACACAAACACGCGGCACAACTTATTCTATTTAAACCTCTAGCTGATTTCTTACTTTTTACAGAAATTTCACGCAACCTTGAACGAGCAATGATGTGCAGAATTGTTTATGAATTGTTATCAACTTTTGGCTGTGCAGGTATATCCAGCAGTATGAATTTCGACGAAGAAGAGGACGATGAAGATGAAATTAGCTCCAGTTCTTCACAGCTCAACAGCAACACGAGACCGGGCTCCGCCACCAGCAAGAAATCATGCAAGGTAAAGGTTGAGTTCACGGCACACATTTATACTGTTTGCATAATGTATCTTAATTGTGCCCAGCAACTAGCACCTTTTACAAGTGAATAACAAGCAGAAAAAACGTCTGTCTCTCAGTTGGACTTCTGTATGCAGGTGGTAGAATAATAATCTCATACATTGTGTGCCTCTAGGAGTTTGAAAGGAAAAAACTATTTGACTGGAAGATACACATCTGAGGCAAAGAGCCTTGCATAAAGGCACAGGCCATTTGAAGCATTTATGTGCAATTCATGTAATCACACATGCTGTTAACCCTTTAATGCCTGAACCATGAAAAACTTGCCAGAAAATTCAAATTTCTTTGAAACTGGAGTGTTTATTGAACCTTCTGACAAATTACAAAAAAAAAAATTAAGTTTAAAAAGTCTTAATTTGTATTGTTTTTGCTACATCCTGCATTTTTGTGCAATTTATTGCTCACAGTTTGGTCATCTTAAACAAACAAAAACATATAAAACACAGATAAGATACAAAAAACCAAAAAATATCACACTGATGATGTAGAGGTCTCAAAAACTCATGTATCAAATATGATACATTTGGCGTTAAAGGGTTAAGTATTTTGAAAATATGTGCTGTTTTCAGCAGTCACTAAGCTGTTTTTGTATACCTCTGATCAGTCAGCGAGCTTCAGATCAACTTGATCTCATGTTTAAGGTTTTAGATAGGAAGTTTTGTTTTTATCCATTTCTGCTGAATAATGAATGACTCAGGTCAGATAACCACGTAACCCTCTTAAAAACCACAGCCTCTGCACTCTGTTTAGAATGAAATTCTGGCGGGCATTGTTCTTGTGATAACCATCTCTTCTATTAGCTTCCCTTCACTCTAATCTCTCCCTTCAGTCAACTCAATCTTCCGCCTCTTCCCCAGGTCCTTATTTTAGACACGGTGTGCTCATTCCTAGTCCCAGTGGGCGATTTGATCTTCAGGCTCATTACTCTGCTCTAATGAAAGTCAACTCTAATGCAACACTCACTACTCCACCATTTCACGTGGGGGTCTTGCCCTGTGTGGGCTGTTTTCACCCACAGGAGGTTGCGTCAGCACCCACCCCACCAGTCAATGAGCCCGCCATCGATGTAGATGACCTCGAAGAGTTTTCTCTGAGACCTGCGCCCCAGGGGGTCAGAGTGAAGTGTAGAATCACCAGAGACAAGAAGGGCATGGACAGAGGCATGTATCCCACCTACTACCTTCACCTGGAGAGAGAGGACGGCAAGAAGGTGAGAAGGGTCAGGGAGCGGAAACATTGTTGCTGTAAACAACAGAATTTATCAATCCAAACACCTTTTGAGTATGGAAATAAATTCTCACTTCTCAATAAGTAGCACAGTGTCTGTTAAGTTAACAGACATTTAATGTTGGGTATCCATCAATACATTTACATGAACAGACTTTCGTTAAAACATAACTGTTTTTTGTCAGTTTTGCCTTTTCCAACTGTGTGTGTCCAAATAAGCCGATTAGTCATCTTTAAGTGCACCGGTGAAGCTCATATTTTACTAATTTGGTTACTGGCTTGGCTTGTCACAGGTGTTCCTGTTAGCTGGCAGGAAGAGGAAAAAGAGTAAAACTTCAAATTACCTCATCTCCATCGATCCCACTGATCTGTCTCGGGGTGGAGAGAGCTTCATTGGCAAACTGAGGTAAGTCCTCAGTAGCTTTCTGCATGAGAAATTGTGGCAACCCACACCAGGAATTATATACGATGATGAATTGCGTAAAGTATTTATCCTCTTATTAAACTTTTGCACTCAGTACTTACTGCAATTTGAGTTGCCCTTTGGATTTGGAGTGTAGCCCCATTCCCTCATTTACAAGCTCTTATACTTATGACTAACACTGTATGACTAATACTTTACACTGACGTTTACAAAACTGTGTATACTGTAACTACTAAGGATGAATCATGAACAAATCAAGTGAAGTTTTGATATATTTCCCCCCTAAAATTATATACATCCCAACAAACAACAAGTTGTATAAAGTATAAAGTATAAAGTGTTCTACCTGTAGCATTGCTCCAAAACAGAGGAGCTAATTGACTGATTGAACTGTGCAACATGTGTTTGATCATGTGAAGAGTCAGAGTGGATAGTAGAAACTTTAAGTTTAGCATTTTGAACGGCGCGTTCCATGTGAACACGAGAGATTTTCTTAATGATGATTGTGCCAAATGTTAGAGAATTGTACATATTGTTTTGGCGAAAAAAAGTGTGGCTTAAAACTCCAAACTGAGTCTAAAATAGGAAATGTGCTTGTATTTGTCAGGGGGTTGGTACATGGGTTACAAGTCTGACATTTGCAAGGTATGTAAGGTTACGGGTTGTGATCGTGGTGTCTAAGTAGCGGTGTTAGTGTGTGAACAATTTAGAATAACTGCAATATTCACATCTGTAAGGCACCATTTAGTAGAAGTAATGTACTGTAGTCTTTTAGCCTCACTAAAAAGAATTTCTACATTATTGTATGGGCCTTCAGTAATTCACTGGAATTAAATCATTTTTAAAAATGTTTCGTGGTTTTAGACTTTCCCCATAAATAACTATAAATCACAGCAATGCCACAGTAAAATTGGAAGGAAGTGAGATGTGACATAATCTTTAGAGACAGCTTCAAGACTGTGTTAGTGGCTCCATGGAAACTCCTGGGGAGTTTAATCAAATATGGCTCTCTGCAGCCTTTAATCTTCAGAGCTGGCCTGACCATTGGTCGCTGCACCGCTCAAACCTTTGCAATCACAATCCCAGTTGATTGATGGAGATCTAAATTTAAATGAACAGTGACCTTTCATCTAGTGCCTCTCAACAGTCCTCAGGGGGAAATGGCCGAAAAGAGGTATGGCCTGTCTGGGGTGTACAGTCAGCTGCTTAAAGCTGTGACTTTGAAAACCCATTATGAAACCCTACTACTTACCTACGATGCACACATACATGTAAGCCTCTACTATCAACTTCTGAGTTACTAGTTGTTACACTGTTGTGGGTAATTATGCATTTGGATGTTAGAGGATGAAAGCTACAGTGGTGGAGTTCACAGAGTCAGGCTTAATATAAACTTAATATAACTGAAAAAAATAAGATAAAGAATTATTTTGTATATTTTTCATCATAACATATTATATTGATAAGTTAGCCGGCAAGATGGACAGATTAAACAAATGAGTATCACTCATTTAATTATCAGAGGAATCAGGCAACAGGCATTCAACAAGTTAATCACAAGTTGGGTACTATTAGCATTTATTTGTGGTTGTGATAGTTCATATTTCCACCTAAATCATTTCTAACACATTACACAATCTGGAGACACATTAGTTATGCACACACAAACCACACACACACACACACCTCTTCAGTGTGTTGTGTCTTCTTTGCAGGTCTAACCTCATGGGAACTAAATTCACTGTATACGACAGCGGCCTGAACCCCATGAAGAGCACCACCAGCCTGGAAGCAAGCAACCTGCGCCAAGAGCTGGCAGCCATTTGCTATGTGAGTTGGTCAAAATGCTCTTTTTCACACCTTTGAAGACAAATCTTGAGCGGTGACTTGGCGATAAGATTCACGATAATTCAGTGTGATTGCATATCAGGAGCTAGAGCACTTGGTTGCATGGTTTGAAGTAATATTTCTAAAATCCCACTTAATATGGGATGATTTAATATCAGGGATCTGAAGAGGGCCCACAGTATATGTCATTTGTCATCATGGGTCTGGTGGCCTTTGAAAATGCACAGCTCCATTTTGAGAATCTGACTCAGATAATCAGATAGGGACATCCATGCAGCAAACTGAGGAGTCAGGGCATTGCCATATTCAGGTTGAAATCAAATTATCATCCATGCATGTATGAATCCAATTGCATATTTATGAACGAGAATATCCTTGACTTTTATTACAGACAGATAACTTTCCATAAACCACAATAACATTTTTGTAGAAATTTTGTTAAATTGCACCAAGTACAATAGATAAATGTACATTTTTCTCTTGCTTTGATAAACATATAAACTTGCTTTGATATGACATAATAGATATTGAATATAATCATTTACTGCTGATTATTATTGAAGCTTTGCAAATGTGTTGGGTGAACATGCTCACACCACAGTTTATCATCCTTTCAATCTAGGAAACCAATGTTTTAGGATTCAAAGGACCTCGTAAAATGAGCGTCATCATTCCCGGAATGAACATGGACCACGAGAGAGTGTCTATTCGCCCGCGAAATGTATGCATTACCTAATTTCTTAATAGCCACATCTGTGCTGACCAGTTCAGCCTATTGTAACACATAATTGATCTGATGTCTGTGATGTCCATGTCCGAAGCTATTCTGTTCCTCTTCGTTACAGGACCATGAGTCATTGCTGGCCAGGTGGCAGAACAAGAACACAGAGAGCGTGATTGAACTTCACAACAAGACGCCCGTGTGGAACGATGACACACAATCTTACGTGCTCAACTTCCACGGCAGAGTCACCCAAGCCTCCGTCAAGAATTTCCAAATCATTCATGACAATGACCGTGAGTTCCATACCTCGAAACTACCAGAAGCTTAATATTAAATACAATTAATCAATGTTCTGTGCATTTGCCTTGTTATGTTACGGCCATATTGTGGTGTTCAGAAGAGCCACCCAGTAGTGGATTTTAGTAGTTTGGTAAGAGCCTGAACCATTGGCCTACCAGAGCAGCTCTTCTTCATGCTTATATGAGCTATTTTAGATAGAAATGACAGGAAAGTTTCTTCCTTGGAGAATGTACTCACAGTACAGTGCCAGACCAGTATGAAGTCCATCAAAACTAAATCACTCAACTCTTCTCCAGTATATTATATGTGCTACATGCTTTGTTCACCAAATTTTGAGGCGAGACAGCTGAAAACACCGAAGGCGAATGAAGCATAGAAAAGCATTTTAATTATGGAAGGTGGAGAAAGCTGCACATCAGTAACTCTGATGCATTCGTCTATTTCACATCTGAAGCGCTGCCTGTATTCATTCATTATGGATGAATTGTTTGTTTCATAATAACTTGTTTTTTGAATTTAATGTTGAGTGCATCAGGTCTCGATGATTAAGAACACAAATTAAAGTGAGGTAAGAACATCGTGTCGACGCAGCTCGTCAAATTGTGCTTCCTGGTTCCCCTCCCTCTGCAGCTGACTACATTGTGATGCAGTTTGGCCGCGTGGCAGAGGACGTGTTCACCATGGACTATAACTACCCAATGTGTGCCCTGCAAGCCTTCGCCATTGCCCTCTCCAGCTTTGACAGCAAGTTAGCCTGTGAATAGATCCCAGCCTGAAGTTCAGCGGAGAACTGGTCCATCTGTTCTGTCAACAAGGGCTGTTAATGTATCCCTCGGGCTGGTTGGAGGTTTCCAAATCATCCAGTACCTTGGAAGTCCTGCATATCCCAAAATGCTTTATGGGCCTCAAGTTTTGTGAGTACGTGTGCGTGTCGGGGGGGTGGGACGTCGGGATGGCCTCGGCCAGTGGAAGAAAAGAAGCACAAAGAGTTATCCACTTTCAAAATCAAATTCATTTGTTTTGATAACTGTTGTCATTTTGTACTGTAATGGCATTATAAAAACACTGTTCCTTTATGTAGTAGTTCGATAAATTTAACATTTCTTTATCTGTAAATTATAACTAACAATTACACATCTGTAAGTTTTAAAAGTTGACTGGATTATATGTAATCTTCCACACAAAAAACACCATGTCACTCCCGTCCTCAAGCATGAATATTGCTTATATAGTTACTTAATTAAAAATATCATGCACGTCACAGTATATTTATTTTGTTATTTATGTATTTATTACATGTTCATTTTGTTTTCTGTTATCATTCGCAAGAATTTCAGCAGTGTTGGCTCAAAGGAGCTGCAAGCACATAAATTAGCATCGCAAAAAGGAATATCTCTTATATCCACACAAAACAATTAGCGATTTGGACGTGACCAGGGCAAAGGCATGTTACACTGTGCTGTGTACCCTATACAATATCGTGTCACAGTGTCATGTATGTGAATGTATAGGATGATGGTGCACTTTACTTTGAAGTCTGTAGTGGATGAGATATAGCTGTACATACATTATTGTGCCTTTGAAGGCTAATTCCAGTGTTACGCTTTGGCCCTAAAATGAGCCGAGCTTGAACTGGTCTTTGCTATTCTTGCTGTCCTCACATGCATCTGTAGCTACTTTGAATTCAGTTGACTAATGTGGAGTTGCAAAACTTCCAGAACATAATAATCCAAAGTGCAACAACACATGAAACTATAAAAAAAGCGAATTTACTGACACTGCACTGTAAATCAGGCAGCAGATTTAATATCCAAGGCACTCAGGCTTAAAGTTGTGCTCACATCTTCTGATGTCTCCCACCTGGAAATAAAAAAAATACTGAACACAGACTGCCAACAAACACACAGAAACAATGTGAATTTCACACAACTTCCACACTTGCATATTTCATCTCTTGCTCTCTACATCTTTGATTAATTTTATGCTCCGCTGAGTTGGAGTTTGGCACATTCCTCATCTGACTGGCTGTACGTTTCTATATCGTGTGGGTGTTGCTGTTCACATTTTTACTCAAAATATTATTCCTCCTGCTCCTTATGGGGCCGCATCCTTTCTCAAATATATGATAGAATTTTGTATTTTATGACCTTTAAAAAATGCTGAATCAAGGCAAAGAACAATCTCTAATACCGCTATTGTTACTGTGGGTTATGAGGAAATCTTTATCAAATGTGCTATTCTTGTACTCAATTGTGTTCTAACTATTTTAAATTTCTATTTTAAAATTGTTGATACTCTTGCTGTAAAGTCTGCTTTTCATACGTGTCCAGGAACCAAAGGTTCTTTCACTTTTTGTTTTCAGTGCTCTCGTTGTAATGTACAGTAAACGGTGTACAATTTACTGTGGTGGTATAGACACAGTCCTTTGATCATAGAAAAAAATAAAACTTCAGTAAGTCAAAAAACGCGTTCTGTTCTCTCAACAAAAAAAAAAAGCCAGATATGAAAGCTACTGTACTCTTTTGAATTACATGTTTATGAATTTGATGCAGTTTATTCTTTTTGCCTCCTCTTTCAAAACAAGATCAACAGCGAACATGTCATCTCTTTTCGCTAATAAAGTCCAGTCCCAGAAAACATAAAATACATGCAGAAACGCTTTATTTGGAGTTGCTTTCTTGTTGCCTGGAATTGGTTACAACAAAGTGAACTGAAAAGGTTGCAAATGGCTATTAAAATACATTCATTTGGAGTAGCAGGCAGGGTTTTGGGCAGACTAACAGGATCCACTGCTTAGTGCTACGCTGTCACTCTCAACACAAAACAGTTCCAACATTACAGAGATGTCTGGGATAACAATCAAACAATGGAAACAGACAGATGTGAAATCCTATTGTGACTGGTTAAAGCTGCATTTCACATGATTTGTTGTTTTCTTTTGCTGGTCCTTTCTTCTGTGTTTTTTTTATGATCAGAGAGCGACATCTGACAATGGGGGTTGCTGTTTGTTACCATTACATCCACTCATAAATGAGTCCTTTTTCCTGAGACTAACATTCAGGCTGTTACATTCTTTATGTCTGTCCTTGATTATCTACAATTTGAAAAAAAAAAAGAATGTCTTTTTAAATGTACTTTGCGAGCTTTAGACATCTCATGACGTTTTCCACTAACACACTCATGACACACTGCTTGTGTTCAAAAATAGATGTCAAAGGCGTCTTAGAGAAGTACATGCCGAGGATTTTTTAACAGCTATCACCCTAAACTTGTAACTAAAAAGTGCTATATACAATATGATATAACTAGTTCATAAATCATTTTAAAATGTATTGTTCCCTACAAAGGTAAAAAAAATATAACTAAAGTCAACCTTTCTTGATATTTTGACCTTTCATACTGGAAGAATCAGGTGTCTGTTCAGGTGTGCTCACAAGTGAGACAACATGCTCAGCGCCAGAACTCGCATTGCTGCCATTGTTAGTGTTATTAGCTACACTAATAAGTCATAACGTCCACAGTGAGAAAGGTCTGCTGGTAGCTGCAGGAACGCTAGAACGATGTGCTACAGATGCTGACTAACAAAACGGAGTCACGAATACTACATAAACTGTCAAACTGAAAACTGAAATAACCAGCTTTTTTTTTGCTCCATGTGAAAATCATTTACCATCACCTTTCAGTCCCACCCTCTGTCTGTCATAATGTCACTACTTTTTAAATGACACTATGGCAGAACTGCTAAGGCAGCTCACTGCTCCTAAACAGTTAGAATGGATCAAGTGCAGAGGACGGATTTCTCTGCAGCGCTTAATAAAGTGTAACTTAATTACATCGATCACTAGAGACTGCAGTGTGAAAAGCAGCTAATGACTTAATGTTAGCAGGACATTTGCAGCTGCAGTTGTGCTGTAGTGAGCTATTTTACTACATCCAACTGCACTGCTTTGTATTTATAAATCTTTGTGCTCACATTTAGTCTGTACATTGACACCTGCTTTGATTTTATATATATATATATATATATATATATATATATGTGTGTGTTTCTGCTCTGATTCTGTGCCTCCTGAGGACTTCCTATTTCTATGATCATTTGTGCTGGGTGGGTTATTTGCAATGCTCCATGGATGTTATTTATCTTGTTGCTCTCATGCCGCATTACCGGGAGCATCCCCAAGAGTGGAACCGTGTTGGACCACCAGGTGGAGCCAGATATTGCTTGACAATGCCAAAGCACACTCAAAAACGACTTAATATTTATAATTTATAGGAAAGTCTCGATTCTCTGTTCCTGCTGTGAGCAACCATGGCTTCTGTGGAACACGTGACACGTTTTTTCTGATTCAAAAGTGATAACAATAGTGTCATTATGTGTAATTATGTGGGTCGAAAACTGCTTCCTTTGGAAGGCCTAAAGAGAGGTCTAATCAGGCAAACGAGAGGAAACACACCAGTGTGGGTGTTCCATGGGTGTGCAAGCCCTTTAAAGGAAAGCCTGTCATTGAGTGTGATGTATATCAGAAAAAAATATATGTTCCAAATATGTTTTCCTAGAAAAGGAAATGAGGGGAGCTCTCTGAGGAGAAAAACTAACAATTGTGACTGCTCCTTGAGGTTTTTTTTTTTAAACTGTTGTGGATATCAGATTGAAATTGGACATACAAGAGTGAAAATATACATAACAAGCATCAGAGGCTCTGGTGTGAAAGGAGACTATTGTTTGTATAAAGTGTCACTTCAGGACACCGTTGTATGTCTATGTTTAGCTTGAGTTCCATATTTTACTCATATAAGGGCTCAGTAATTAAAATTTGAGGAAGATTGAGTTCACTGTGTGTTTAAAATCTCATTTTAGGTACGTGGAAAAGTCCTTTACGTCTCCCTCCTGTTCCGCATCCTCAGCCCACTCACTCCGACTTCTTTCGGCACGTCTGCGTGGATGGAGTCGTCGCCCTCAGCCGTCATTAACAAATACTCTTCCTCATCCTCCTCTGCTTCCTCCTCCGGGTTGGGAGCCGCCTCGCAGCTGAACAGCAGGCTCTCTGCCTCCATCACTGGATCATCCTCATCACCTTCCTCCTCCTCTTCCTCCTCCACCTCTGTCCCCTCATCCTCTTCCTCCACCTCATCCTCCCTCTCCTCCTCCTCCTCCTCCTCCTCCTCGTCAAAGGTTTCCTCTTTGGGGTAGTGGAACACATCTTTGTGGTCACTAAAACTGATTTGCTTCTTCCCCTGTAGCTGGAGCTCTTTGCTCACCTCCAAACCGATTCTCTCCTGCTTTCCTTCTGCAGCTGGCTGGAATGAAGGAGGACAGAGCAACAGCCGTTTCTCTGCTTCTTCTTCCTCCTCCTCCTCCTCCTCTTCCTCCTCCTCTATGTTTTCCTCTACTTCCTCCTCCTCCTCCTCCTCCTCTTTATCCTCATCTTCCTCCTCTTCCTCTTCCTCTTTATCCTCATCTTCCTCCTCCCCCTCCCCCTCGCCCCGTCTGTCCACCTCCTCTTCTTCTTCCTCTTTCACTATGGATAGTTTCCTCGCCATAATCTCTTCCTCCTCTTGCTCCATCCTCTCTGCCAGGGCCTCGGCGGTGGGCTGGTTGGTGGGTACCTCCAGCGTAATGGTGTTAAATCCACGTCTCTCAAAGGTGTCATCGTACTCTGGGTAGGTCTCCTCTGGGTAGCCTGCATTGGTGTTCGCAAAACAAACATAATTTGATATACAGTAAGAGATTTTGGCAGCATAAAACAACCTTTTTGAATTAAAAATGCATTTGAATGCTCTGGAGACAAATCTGCTACTGTAAGTGCAGCAAATGCACATTTTGTAAAGTAATGTGAGCAGCTTGGAGATTCCGATTTAGACGTGTACCTTCCCAGTCTGCACCGTAGGGGACCATCTCAGCCTCCATCTCCGGGGAGGCTGCCTCCAGCCGGCCCTCTTGCATCAGCTGTGTGATCTGTCTGAGCTGTTTGAGTAATTTCTCCTCTTTCTTTGATGTTGAAGACTTACTCTTCCTCCTTTTGCCACTAGAGAGCCATGCAGATACAGTTTCATTCTTATTACATTCAATTGCTGTACATAGTTACAATACATATTATCTCTTGGGTCATGGTTTCCTCATTCTTCCAGATTTTTCAAAGCACTTACTGAGTGAGATGATGTTCTCTGTGTTAACGAATTGTGACAAATAGAAATTACTTTGACGACATTACTGAGTCATGTTAAAAAAGAATTATTTAGCATCAGTATGTCAGTAAGGTACAACTAGAAACTTGAACTTGGACTTTCTAAATAATGTATGCTTTTATATGACTTTAAAAAACATTAAAAAAAAAAGCATTAGCAGTAGCTGTTAAGTAAAAATATGCCAGTGGCATTTCCACCTTTTTCTATGCTGACTGATCCCAATATGAAGTATGTTTTCTGGTCATTCTTAGCTGTGGGCAGTGAAAAGCAGGATGTTAAGAGAAAAATAAGTCACACCTCTCAGAATCACGACGCTTTCCAGAAACAATTCTCTCCATCATCCTTTCTGTGTACAGAAGTTTCTCCTGAAGCTTGGCGAGCTCGTAGTCGCTTACTAGATTTATGCGAGAAAACATAGTTTTAATAGCAGAATTGAATGCATTTGTATGTAAACAGTAGGCCTATGTGGATGTATTCTATGCAGGCACGTACATTTATCTGTACACTAACACACACTCAAATGCTAAGGGATGTGTGGTACTGCTGCATAGTGTAGACAATAGTGCGGTTTACACGCCCAACTCCCTTTACATTAAGAACATTTTACCACTGTACTTTTACTTTTCTTTCAATGAAGAACTTCATGTCACTGATGAATAAGCATATGTTAAGAAAAAGCCTAATGTCTGAGAACACATCAAACACAAGCATTGTTTAACTTCACCAAGAAACTTTTTTTTTTGGTATTACATGTCAGAAATACTTGAGGCCTACACGGTTGAAGGTACTTACAAGTCCTATTCTCCGTGTTTGCTTTGGTTACTGTAGTGTACATTGCTGCTTTTGTAGTCTTCCCCTTACACGTCAGCTGTGCACAAAAGTGATTTTGATCAGAGTAATACAGCATAGCAATACACAATTAGTAGTTTTAAAGAATCTCTAAATGTGAAGAAAGCACACAGTAAGTATTGTCACAGAAATCTCCATATTTCTCATTAAGCTGTATTTAAATGACATACAGTATAGTGCAACATATAATGGTAAGGTGTAAAGCTGCAGGATACCACTTCATATTCATATGCGGCACTCTATACAAAGAGTAGTATTTCATATTCATACAACCTGCCTGCAATGCACGTCAGTAAGGTCAACTACCTTATAGATTATGTAGAGGATGTAAAGAAGGATCCCAAAGCCATAAATGGGTATCACTTGAGCCATCAGGTTGTATTTTTTGCCTCGTCCAACGCCTTTTACTTTGGCCATGGCCTCAGCACTGTGCGCTATGGAATACGAGGGGTCCACACCCCACCGTTCCCGGTCCTCTGGCATTGACAGCTGATGCATCACAGGAGGGTAGAAGCCAGGTCCAACTGGAGGAGACAAAAATCAGTCAGGAATGAGTCATGCAATAGCTGGGAGTGTGTAGACAATTACATCCTTGATTGTTAAGAAATGAAATGATGTTGTTGCCAGAATTGCAAGTTTCCTACAATTTGGAAATTTGCCCAATTAAGTCACTCACTGGTATATTTATTAGATATATTTATATAAATATATAAAATATATACAACACATATATATCATTTGGGAACTGTGATTCTGATCAAACTGTCATGGAAATTACTTCCTGATTTTCTGTACGAGGACAAGAAACTTTCAGTAATTGTTGTACAGAATGTATTTTACGACATTCTACATTTCATAACGTGAGGATGTCTTTTAAAATATTACTATTCAAAACCACAATAACATTTTAGCTAAATATTGAGAACTCAATTTGATAAAGCAAATTTTTTGAACCAATCATATGCTGTTCATTATGATCGACAGTCTGCGCCACCAATTACAAACCAGCTCCCCACTGACGTAGCCGCTGCGTAGGCGGCTCCTGCTGTGAGGCGGCAGCTAACCGCTTAATAAAGTTACAGTCTGTTTTAAGCTAGCTGGACCGCAAACTAAAGTTGAAAATGGTTGTAACAAGTGCTCTTCAACACGGAGTAACTATCGTTATCACAACATAGAAAGGGGATACACCTCAAACAGTCATAATGTATAATATATAAAGCTCGTAGTCACAAAATTGTAAGTGAAAATGTGCCATCTGTTGGTGGCTCGGTGAAGCAATATTAGCTGTTGTTATCATTACCAGCAACAATGGAGTGTAATTGACCAACACAGACAACTACTGAATTGCTACCAACCACAGAGCTGTCATGGTTTCCTTGAAGAGGAGAAAGATGCATCTCTGTTTGGAGTCACAAGGTAAGAAACTGAGATGATGACTTTGTTCCTAACAGATTTGGTGCAGTTATATTTTGGGTTGCCAGTTTCCAGCATTATAGTTTTTAGTCTGTATTATAGCTTGATTTGTATGTGGCTGTTTTCAAATGATTCAACCTTCACACATTTGAATTATTACTAGGCTGTGATAAAATATGTGAGCTTTTTATCAAAACCCATGGAATTATTTTACTGTATAAAATCACAAGATGTGAATTAAAAATTGCTGTTTTTAGACATTAGATGACATTAAACAAGAGAGTTGCTCCACTTTTAAAATATCCTTGACAGTGCTGTTGTTCAAAATGGCTCAACTTGCTCTGCAAATGGCTCAGTTCCCTTTCTGGACAATGCCTTTAAAAGAAAGTCTTTCTTGGCTTTGACTGCAGCATTGCTGTTTAATTTGTTTATGTACAGCCACATGGTTTTTATATAGGAAGTATAGGTTTTTTTTTCCCCGTTTCCCATGAAACATTTTGGTGTACAATTAAAAATAATGCTTACAGAGTTGTTCTACATACAGGCTCAAGGACTGTCTTTAAGAGGTTTTGCATTTCTTTGGTTCACCAACAAGTCTCTCTAAGTGTATATGTGGTAAGAAGTGGCCCTATAGGAATGAATGACTGATTCTCACAGTTCCTTTACACATGTGCATACACCAAATCCCTAGATTAGTAAATAGACCCGTCTATTTACTAATGTTCAAGTACAGTGATTAAAATAGACCTATGAATTCATGTCCACGTCCATCTTTAGTCTGACTTACCAACAAACGCAGCAGCTTAATCTCTGCCAGTGCTTCAATGGTGGACATGAGGTGGAAAAGCATCAAATAATAACAGGAACACGCAACCCTACCAGAGTTTCAGTTCTACAGTACTGTATTTAATATGTAGGCCACTTAAAATCTATTTATCTATCTATTGTTGACATATATTACAAAGTATAAATGAATATATAAACAACATATTTGAACACTAGTAAATGTGCATGTGTAAATACATTCCATATATTCAAATTGTTAGTGCATGTACTATACACATATTCTTAAATATAAAGTCCAGTTTTTCGTTCTAACTTCTTATCCATTGGGTAACATTACGACGAGCATGTGTACACTTTGATGGGGCTCTAGGCCTGACGCACTCCGCATAGTCAGAACAGCTGGCAACAACAACAACAACAACAACAACAGCAGCAGCAGCAGCAACGAAAAAGACATCGGAGATGGATGGATGGATGATGATCTGATAAGCCGCCTTACCCCCAGGCTGCCCCATCTCCTTTTTCCCTCTGGGTAAAAGCATTCTGGGCAGGAAGAGAGAAATACAGAGAACAGAGCATGATATCAGAGTAACCTTCTGGCAAGTTGTTATAGACATTTTGTCTCAGAAAATGACAGCCGGGCGTTTATTTCACTTGAACAGTAAAGCTAGTGTCCACAGATGTCATCTCTCATCTGGTGACGCTCCTGTCCAGATTAGACCAGATTAGACCAGCTGCTTTCAAGTGCTGTTTGAAATATGGACTACAAATCCCCTAAGGGGGGACTCAGCAGGCCTAGTGCGTCATTATTATTATTATTATCTATTATTATTCTCCATCATTATTTATTTTGTCTCAAATACAAATAAAAACCACAACCTTCAATCTTCAATCATCAATAAATTTTGTTTAGTAACATGATGGACTAAGATATTTAGCTTTGTGCTGACGTTTGATGCACGCATATTCACATAGATCATTAGATTAGTAGTTCCACCTCCCTTCATTCACTTATCCTCGGCCCTTGGTGTTATGTAACAGCGTATTTTGGCCACTTGGAGAGCAGAGGAAAGCTGGGTGGGGGAGGAACACACCTGCTCTACACCTGGGCTGTGTTCAGAAGGACAAACTAATGCTCTATTCATGCCAAGTATGATGTCAAATTGAGTATGGAATGCGTCTCAACTGCATGGCATGTGGATTTTGTGTAGACGGGAAGAACCTGGATGTATACTATATCAGACAGAATTTCTAAGTATGCACTGTGAGCTAACCCTCAAAATGCAATGCATCTCTTCAGACTGTCGGTTCTAGCGCCACGGTGTGGCTGGTGAGAGGTGTGGTTTTTATTAAATAAATAAGAATGATGGCGAGGAGTGATACACAGATTATGTACGCATAAATTATCCCCCCCAGCACAATGGACCATTTTCTCAAAATTAGAGACCGTACATGAACCTTTCTGTCTCTACTTGCTAGAGTTATTTCACCCACCGCAACTCATCCACTATTAATCAGAATGTTCATTTTTGCACAGCAAATCACTGGCGAGTGAATGTGAAGCAGAAGCTACTCCGGACCCTGCAGGACTTTAAGGTACAGTTAAGAGGAAACGCACATAATGCACTGTAGAAAACATATTTAACACTAAAATATTCAATATTTATGGTTTACCGCAAAACAATACCAAAAAATATTTTTTAGAGAGGAAGAGTTAATGTTGCTTTAGCTTGGATTGGGATGTCGAGATTAATACAGTCGTGGGATGCAGAGAAGATGTATTGCTTGAGCATGCGTGAGTGCGAACAGTCTGCTGGTAATGGCATACTTAAACATTCATTTAGTCTGCAGTGTGCAGTCCATACTGTTTGAGTAGGTAGTAGGCAGTATGTTTGTATGTTCTGAACACAGCCCTACACTTTCAGCCCAAGGTATCCAATAAGGATGCATTAAATGGATAACTGCAATGCATTGTGGGTGATATACACCTCTGATGTGACCATTGTCGCTCACTTGCTCCCTCGGCCCTCTGAGGTACGATCTCAGTAAGATCACTTCAGTTTTTCAAACAACGACACTTATGAAGGTCAACCAGGACATGTTGAACGACTAATGAAACACAGACACACACACGTGACTAAATCAGGGGGTATTTTACCTCTAACAGGCGCCACAAGGTCAAAACGTGTCTCTCAAAAATGAGCCTTTTGAAATAACTTCTTGTTTTGTCATGATATTATTGTAGCAGCAAGCTGAAGCAGGAAAATAAATGAGAGCCCTGAATTTGAACGATGTCGTGGATGCTTTTGTCTAGAGACGGATGTGAAAAAATACCTGGTTTAAGGTAAGACAGCTGTCTCTGTTACGAGATTTACTCATCAGTGCTTTGCTGATTGACATGTGAGGCAATTCCAGTGTGCGATTTCACGACAGCTCCCAGCCAGCTAGTTGTAATTCAGGTTTGGTAAAAGTGGCACACTGATGGCTTTTAATAGAAAGTGCACCACTTTATGAGCTGTCATGACTTGTCGTGCATCCTCTGTTGTTTTATGGTGGCATCTTTAAACATTAAAAGGGTGAAGTACTTGCTGTAAACTTAGGTATGTAGTTAAAAAAAAAGACAGCAAAATTAAGAGACTACACCCCCGATCTGCAAGTCTCTCTGTATGTTTCTATGCTACATAACAGACAACACCCACCAAAAGTAATTTTCAAAGGATTCATTAATGATTCCCAAGCAAAGGCTTTGGATACACAGCTAGCATTTAGAAATTCGGTTTTTACGATGAGCACTTGAATGCAGCACTTGACCTATCAGCCCATCTAGTCAGTAGACCCTCTGGTGTGTATTTGATACCAAGGAGCAGCAGATGGCAGTGCAGGCTCAGTTACAGACGTGTGGTATGTGGAAGACTGGAGATCACCTACTCAGAATCCCAAAAGTCAAGTATCATGTAATTTATGCTGGTTAATAGATTTGTCTAACAATTTTAGCATCTAGTGACTAAGAAGGACTCACTAGAGATGGCACAGCTCATGTGTTGCTACAATATTGATATTTAGTCCGCTCTAAAAAACAATACGTCACCGTCACCATTGGGACGTGTGTGCGGGCCTCAATATTAGGAACACTGTAATTATATTTCTTTTTATTATAAGATAGTTACTTCCTTGCTCAGTAAATTAGTTCATGAGCATGGAGCTTTATTTTCCACAAGGTGCGATGTGGAAAATGACAGATTAATGAGGACAGACATTAAGAACACAAAATGAGTGAACCATGTGGCATAAATGCAGTCATCAAACTATGGATGGAGTAGGTGCAAAATGTAGTTAGTGAAAGATGCATAACAATTAAGTACATTCATGATTTTAATTATATATATATTGTGATATAATAGTCCTATTTTTTTTCATTCTCCTGCTGCCATCAGTCTGAAATGCGATAAAAGCTATGCTAATTTAATTAACTATAATGAGTTTGAAATGGTAGGGTTTTTTTATTTATTTTTTCAAACCATTTGTGGCATCATTTCTGTTATGTGTAGCCATTTAAAAGGCGCAGCAGTCCAGTTAATCACTTAAACTCAAAAAAACATGCACAAAGGTCAAGTAGGTGGAACCCAGAGGACCTATTAGTAAAAAGTCCCTGGCAGAGATGATAACTCCCACATGGATCTTTCACAGAATACTTATCAAGAGTCTAAAGGATTTCTGAAACAGTAATCAATGTGTTAAACCTTCAGGATAAGTCAGTTAGCGCAGGGGTTGGATATATCATTTATAGAATTCATGTAATACAAATATTAGTGGTGTGGTTCTTGCCTAGTTAGAGGAACGTAATTCACCTTACATCACCATACACGGACGACAACACTGTTACTCCCAGCGGGTACCAAACAGTACAGTACAGTACAGTTGTGCATTCAAGAGGCAAAAAAACATTGAAAACACAGCTAAAATGGTGATGAGCTGTTGTACAGCTTAGTTTACAAACAGATTCAGAGAGAATTTAGGCATACATATTTAGAGATTGCTAAAGGCTGAGGAGAAGTAGAGCAACATGAAGTGACACTTGACGCTGTGTATAGTCAACTAAGCAAACACAAAGTTGTCAGAATATTTTTACAAACCTGTCAGAATGTCCTTTGAAGTCCTTGTGATTAGATTAGGCTGATAAATCCTGCTTTGAAATTCATCTTTGCATCTATATGTATTTGAGCTTTATTGATACCTCCTTGGATTTGACTTGCATACACATGTTCCACGCACCTTAATTCAGTATGAATCATTTGTAGTTAGTTGTACAGTTATACATTGGCTTTTGATGTTTAACAATTTGTTTTCTTCATGCTATCACTTCTCTTTCCATTTGTAGCAGACATATTTTCTGTTTCTGGTCCTGCACAGTTGTGAAAGACAGGTGATATTGCAAAATTTTAATGTGTATTTGTTGTTCAGTGAGACTTGACAGTTTTACCCTCTGGGTTTTTATGTATGGCTGATTAATTTCAACAAGCTAGCCAATGTTATGAATGTTTAGATAGATCATGTATCAATGAAATGTCAATGTCCAACATTTCTTGAATCAGCTCTGAGATGAAAATATTCATAGGCCAATCTCATAGACCAGACTTCTGGAGAATGTTTATTGCTTTCTTCTATGATTGAAAATTCTCCTTTTATTAAATTCAGTCAGGTTTTGGGGCTTACCAAACTGAAATAATGCAACTTAACCTACATGTAATTACTTGCTATTGCAATTTGTTGATCCGATCTGTTGACCTCAGTCCTGTATTTGGCATTGTTAATCATGTAATCTTTCTTAAGGTGGTGGACATGCCAATCGCTTTGAAAAGGTTTAGGATTGAGTACACCACTTCAATGTTATGAAGAGGTCATTCTTCTGTAGGATGCTTTGTGGAGTTCCCCAGGGTCATATTTAGGTCCTGTTGAGTTCTGTATTATACAATATTATCAAATCAAATTGCATACCATCAGTGTTCTTTATTATGCAGATGAAATGCAGCTCTACCTATTATGCAATCCTCAAAACCCAGAGGGATTTGAAGATCATAACCATATCCAAGACATTCAGAAGTGGATGGCTCAATATTCCCTGCCACTGATGGCAAATAAATCTGAAATATTTGTAATTTATTATGAAAATGCAAATTCATTAACTGTGTTGAGTAATTCAAACATAATGTTACAAAATACTGCAGACTTTTTATTACTCTAGTCGTGTCTAGACACACATTTTAAAACAGTGATGCAGTCGTGTTTCAGATTGAAGCAATCAAATCTTTGCTAAACTGTGGAGACCTGTTATGTTATGGATTTATCATATTCCACCTAACATACTGCATTGCTCTGTGCTCTGAAATTTGTCAGAAATCCATTATTGCCTCTTTCTTGTTCAGATGCATCAACTAAAAATGTTCTGTTTTACAAAGGGAACACTCATATTCTTGCATCCTCGCAGGTTGTATTTCCACACATTAGTCATATTTGTGGCAGCAATTGCAGCTGGCCACAAAGGCTTTGAATGCCTCACAGTGAGGCGCTATCAGCTAATTAAATGGTTAAGAGGTGCTTTGGAGGATGAGTCCTACTGTCTTTTGCTTGGTACCCCAATGTAATCTGCAACTTTGGCCTATTGAGAACCCTGGCCTGATACCCTGTCAGAATATGACCCCACTTTGTGCAGTCATATCTAATTATTATGACCTCTAGATCTTTTGTATTTCCCTTGGTTAGCGCTGTAGAGAGGGGAGTGTTGTCTGGCCTGTATAGCTTTGTTGTAAGATGAGATAGGAGGGGTACCTGGAGCACCTCTGTCTATTTCATCTTTAAGATGTCATGGGCTGTGAGAGTCCCTGTTGGTTGGTTCTCTACCACCAAAACATCATTTTTTTTACTTAATATGAAGTTGGCCTGGAAGTTGTGGTTGCATCATCAGACCCTATTTTGAGTACACTATACTTTCCTAGTTTTCCACTAATTGCAAAGACTGTGAAAGGGTGGAGGTCTGTGCCCATATGAAGGAGCAGTTACCTCAATGTAACTCCAATTCTGCGAGTACAGACATAGCTCACTAAAAAGCATGCCTTAGATGAGCCAAGCACAGCCGCCATCTGATTGGGTGTATGGCACAACAAGAAAATATATTTTATTGTCCTGGAACCTTAGGGAACAAACTAATAGTAAAACTACAGATAACTCACATTAAGCTATCCTTCTCTGGTAATTTTGCTGAGCAGAAAGCAGCATATAGGACAATTTGAAATTTGTCAAGGGAATAGACAGCACTTCATATACTTATTGTAATCAAACAAAGTAATGCATAGTGTAATGATGTATAAAAAGTGTTGTTTCTTATAAAGTTGTGCTTTGGCTTATTTGATAAATATTTTTGACCATTAAGTCCTCTTCACGTGTGATATGCTGGTAGTCGTAACTGATTACTTCACCATTACTATAAACTACTATAAAAGGTCAAAGTACACCACAGAGAAAATAGTGTCTTCAAGGTGTGTAAGGACCACTCTGGTGATAAAAGTACAAGGGATTATGAGGTAAATGATACTAGATCATCAAAGCCTTTTGAATAGTATCCTGTAGTACATCTCATAGTCAAAGCCCCATTTTACCCTGACTAGCACACTGAAAATCTTAGTGTAAGTTGTGAGTTGTGGTTAAAGACAGACATCAAGGAGATGCTAATTGTATAATGTCAAATCATTGCTCCAGGGTGGATATTTGAAATGAAACATATTTTATATGACTGTTTGCAATGTGGTCTCGTAAAAACTGCGAGCCTGTTGGCCGTTCTCGTCTGATCATTCTTCCTAACAGTAAATTCCATATTACTACTTATGTGCTTATTTTTATATACTTTTCAGACTTTTTTGATTGTGTTTTTGTGTTTTGGTGACAGAAGGATTTGCCTCAGTGGTCTGAGGTGTCTTTGTGTTCTGAATGGTTGTAGACCTTTGTAGCCTTGGACTATGAACTGCTGACCTACTGACCACAAGGCAGGTGCGACGGCAGAGATATCAAGTGAATGTTAATAAGTTCTTATCTGCTGAAAAGTAAAATAATACGTTTGATTTTCCCATCCTAATAATATTGGAAGATTTTAGTCTGCACTTTGTTTTCAAATACTTGGGATACTGCCTTGTGACTTTAAAAACAGCCTGTATCCACAATACAGCTGAAAATTCTGTTATAGCTGGCATGGATGAACATAATTGGCCAAGCCATACACTCTCTATAAGCTTTTAATCCTAGGAAACAAATATGCATTTGTGTACCCTCTCTGGATGAATGGATTATAGATTATCACTGCCAACCAGCATATGATGCCAACAGAGATTATGGTTGCTGTATGTTGAATAAAGCAGATACCACTGTTTGGGAAATTTTGGCACCATGAACTACTTCAAAGTAATATGGATGTGCTGCAGTATTTGACACATAGAGGGTATTAAGGATTTTAGCTGTAAGGATTCTTTTTCATAACAGGCTGGTATTTTAAAGACAGTTGAGTTTTGAATTGCCATTTTCACCCATGCTCCCTGTTTCTGTTTTCTATTCCTATTATTCCAGTCAACTCAACTGTGAACTGGCTCAAAATGTATTCCCATATTTCCCCCATAATTGCAGCATTGTTGAAATAAGACTTTCATCGTTCTCATGGAAACCCCTGAGTACACATCAAGCTGTGCAATTACTCAAAAAATAAAACCCGCTAATGTCAGAGTGGTGAAAATATCACAGTGCACTCCCATTCCCAAAATCCAGCTGGGAAGTATTAAATTTTGAATCTGACCACAAGCATATTCACAGCCACAAGCTCTTTTAAGAAATGACATACAGACTGTTGGCCCATTTTGGGTGGTGCCTTTGATTCTTTGTCTTCTTTTAGTGATGCCATACTGGAGGTATGTCCAATTCACTCTGCACTGTACCATATTGTTAATACCAGCACTTGTCTTTTATCTGTTTACTGCGCCTCTCTCTTATCAAGCCTTTCATTACTTAATTATTCTTCATTGGGCTCAATTAAAACACAATGGACTCTGCTGCTGCAAAAGTCAACTATTTCTGCTCCAGCACAGCACTGTACAAAGCAAAGGAGAGATAGGCTGTTGCAGTTGGCCTTCTATTATGTACTTGGAATAAATGAGATTCTGTTATTCTTTGGATGAAAGTCTGGCCTTTCTGATTATTATGCTAACAGCAAAATATAACATTGACTTTTATAAAATGTTCATGCTCCTAGAGTCGAGTGAGGAATAGATTCACATACATGGCAATCAACGCACCTTCCCCAAACAAAATTACTTTTTAGAAATAGAAATCGTTTTCTTTCTCTATTCATGCAAGTGATTTGTTGCGCAATGTCACCTTACTCAATAGTAGCAGACCAGGTTTACCTCAGGTTTTTTTTTCCACTCCTCCCTGTGCCTCTATCTAAATCAGTCAATTTATTTCCAAATTGCATGTCGAGTGTAGGAGCAAGGGCTTATGGCAGTATATTAAATCAATGCAGTCCTACAGTATATATTGTGAGAAGGTTTAATTTTTTTCCCTCCTTTTGCAGATATTGATGGGAATGCATCTGGCTTTGAGTATCAAGAAGGACACACTGTCACAAATTTGAATCCTGTACATTCGTGGAAGAAAGACAGTTGTGCAAAGGGAATGAGGTGGATTAATGAAGTTGAAACATGCTTTTTCAATATAGGCCAGACCATGACTGTCTTTTAGTTGTGTGGTTGTCATTCTACACACTTTAATTTATTAGCACGAGAAAAAGATAGACACTATCTCAATTTAAATTTGTGTTGCATTTAAGGACTATCATGAACAAAACATGCTCACTTCTTGCTGTACAGAATTTGAATATGAGCATTCACTTTTATCTTTCTTAGTTGATTGTACCCTGTATATGCATTTCTTTAAATAATCTACGCCAATGCATTTTCGAAAAAAATACTTTAACACTAGCAGTATATACCTTTAGGGATGTAACTAACATTATTTTCATTACTGATTAATCTGCTGGTTATTTTCTTGATCAGTAGATGGATTGTTTGGAAAAATGTCCGTAACATTTCTTCAAATGTCTTGTTTTGTCCAATTATCAGTCCAAAATCCAAAGCTATTCAGTTAGCACAAGACCAAGAAGATAAGCAAATCCTCACATTTTTAATTTTTCCTGTACAAAAATGGCTTAAATGATAAGTTTATATCTATTAATTCTTTCTCAATCAATGAATCAAACAATTGTATAATCTGTCTGTACAGTAGATTAAGTGAATGCCTTTAAGCAGACAAGTAGAAGTACGTACTCTTAACCTCATTTGAACATTCATCTCATCTATGATGGCAGGGTTTTGGCTCCACCTTCCAATTGTTTCCATTGGTGCCATAAATGCTTGTGTTCAGACGACAAAACATACGAGTTGGTTTTAAGCATACCAAGCCTTTAGCGGTGAAATTACATAAACTCTGCTATCTGCTTTTCCTGTTTCCTGGTAGTATTTTTTTATGAGTGTGCACTGCATGCTTTGATTCAAATCATTTTTTCACTTGGTTATTTTTGTGCACATCAGTATCTGTACTCTGTACTGGACTTAAAGGTTGCAAATTTTCCTGGAACTTTAGTGCTTGTACATTTCTGATGAAATTTACCAAGTTCATTGAGCTGCACGTGTGTGCTTCATTCAAGTGTTAAGTAGCAGCATGTCTCCCCTGTGTGTTTGAGACACCTTGAATGCCCTTAACCAGCACTAATAGGAGATAATGATTAGTGCTCAACAAAAAGAGAGATTCATTTTGAATTATTAACAAGTTAACTTTGTAGTGGAGGCACTTTATCCCCGAGGACAAACAGCCCAAATGTTTGCAAAATATAATTAAGCCGAGGCATCTTTAAATGTCATTGCTGCCTGTGCCATGTTTCAAATTGTTCTGCATCAACAGAATTTAACGAGATGGCTAAGGAATCCATTTCCTGCAAGCATGTGATAAGCCACACATACAGTGGAGCACTTTCATTGATTGCCAAAATAAAGCATTTTGTATGCAAATGGGGAATGGAGTGGCTAAGCTGATTCAGCCTCATGGACACCAAATAATGGTCTTTACAATTAATACTTTTACATGCTATCCATTGAAAATTTCATCTTCCATTTAATGGCTCTAAAACATTTACACATGCCCAGAAAAGAGGGAGAAAATGCACTGTGTTCCAATGGATTAATATGAAAGCCAACAAACAAATAAAGCCATGCATCCCTCCCTCCCTCCAGAGTATTGGTCCCTTTCCTGCCGTCTCATGCTCCTGCACATTTTGGATTAACAGATAATCTTTGAACATGAAGGAAGGTCTGCTAACCCCGAGGGGGTGGGATGTAGTGAGTGAAAGAGAGCACAGGATTGGAGGCAGCGCAGCATTGTTTGAACGTAATGTGCTTGTCTTGTTCTTGTTAACATGCGGCTCTTTTTGTAGTGGTGATCTGGCCTTAAATACCCCTCCTTCACTCTTGCAGGTTGTGTTACGGGAGACCCACAGGTCTGAATAGATAAAGGGCGCAGGGGTACAGCAACAAAAAAAAAAGAGGAAGTCCTATGTAAACCTTTCAACTGTAGGTTCAGAAGTGTTTTTGGGGACCAACAAACCACTTGTAGTCACTTAGTGCAGCCTGAGGTTGACCTGTCTGGTCTAATCTGTTTAACAGTCCAACGGGGAACAGGAGGAAAGTACACTTGGAGAGTAGACTTTTTCACCGGTTGGGCCAGTAGATGGTTAGACCAATTTGTGTCCTGTCCTGGACTTTGTCCGGGGTCTTATCCTATATAATGGGCCTTGCAATATTGAATGGCTACAATGTCTTCTCCTGCCATCTGTCCTCTGCATTGTGTGTTCAGGTCTGTGTAACCTGCAGGACACCTTCAGTTATTTACTAGTAGTGCTACATCTTTAGAATGAATCAATCATCAAGTTCTGTTACGTTGATATTATTTTCACATTTGGTAAACAATATCCATCCATCCATCCATCCATCCATTATCTATCTGTTAGAGTTGCGGGGTGGCCTGGAGCCAATCCCAGCTGACTTTGGGCAATCTTCATATTAAACATTTTTCTGGTAAAAAACATGTATTTTCTATTTTTGATATATTTCATATTATGATACACGATGGAGCATTTGATCTGCTTACTTAACCTTCTATATGAATGCACCTCCTGAGTCCCTTGCTGTGCCTCCTGTGATCTTTCCATATGTGTGTGGTCCTTCACATCTTATTTTGTCCTGTGCTGCCTTTGTTATGTCCTGTGTCATCTGTGTCCTGTTAGAGGTTACATTTACAAGCAGGGAAATATTGTACAAGCCCAAACTTGTAAATATTTGTGCCACTGAAACATTTGTTCATGTACAAAGGGAAAAACCAAGATTTTACATAAGAATGGTACAGAACACACATGGGGTAAAGTGTAGTGTAATGTTGTAACCCTCTCATGAATTGGCCTGTATCTAATAATAATAAACAACAACTAGTGCATACATGTTGATATGTCTGCTTTATCTTTTCGATATCTGTTTGATCTGTTGTGGTTCACATTAGTCAATATAAATACCCTCCATGTCCACAAGAAAATGGCTGAAACCAGTTTGATCATTTTTAGACCAACTTTGTTTTGCCATTTCAGTTGCTTTATGGTCTTTGTGAATTGTTTTATTCGATGTATTTACGGTTTCATGTTGTCCATCGAAGTTCTTTGTTTAACTGTAAGACCTCATCTGCTATCCGTCTCCATCCCCTTTGCACTTTTGCCCATCACCCCTGCCGTCTGCCATTCTCAAAATATGAATCCAGTATGGTTTTAGAGTCAAGGACAGCAGCAAAAACTGTTGACAGCAGTGTTTGAAGTAAATGAGAAAGCTGAGCCCTCCCAGATCTACTGAAAGGCAGCGAGAGTGCAAGATGGGTAAGAAGTCCTTCTTGATGGGACTGACCTTCTGATCAGGTGAGCGTGAGGGGGCCTGAGGACAGAATCCCCTCTCTGCTGCCCAGGCTGAAATTTTGTGCTTGAGAAGTGTTTAACTTCCTCAAATCCCAATTGCACTCAGTAGGGAGTGTCCTCTTTCCTTTCGCCCACAGGTTTAGTGACTGCCCTCACGCCTAGGCCTGAGGAGAGGGGGGGGGTAGGGCGTTTGGAGATTGGGGGGGATCAATAGGATGGCAGCTTGCCTGTTTGACAGAGTGACAGAGGTGAAGTTAAGCTAGGAGAGAGAGAATGGGGTGAGATAGTGAGGGCTATAGATATCTGAGTAGGAATTATCCATGACACCTGGGCTCTCAAGCTGCAACCTTTAAGCACATGATTTAGGATCACCTCTATTTGTAGGATAGCCATAGCAGATTCAGCACATTCAATCCAAGCCATTGTGCTCTGTTAGCTCTCACAGCCGAAATACATTGTCAGTTGTTTGTTTAGAAATGCTTTTATTGTTAAATCCTCCTACCTGCATTGTCTCAGCCAGGCGAATTCAATTTTATTATGTACCTTCTTTAGTTTCACTTAGTTGACAAGAAGATGTGGGAAAATCTCCTTTAAGTCATTCAGCTCATCCCTGTATTTTTCTGCACCACTGAAGTGATGCAAAAATGTTCTTTTTTTCCCGTGATAATCTATCATTTCTAATAATCTCCCCTTTTCTGTGAGCATAGTGTCAATAAACTGACATGTTAAGAACAAGTGCAACCGCCTTTATCACCGTAAAAATCCACAGCCTTTGCTTCAGAGACAAAAACAAACTCTTTGCTACCATGTTTTGCCTCATCTTTAAGGGGAATAACCCTGGATGAGACTAAAAATGTTGGCTTTCAAAAGGTTGACATTTAACTATTGTAGATATAATGATGGATACAAGAGATGGGGCATGTTAATGGAAAATGACGATGTCACGGTTCGTCTTCCGAACTGAGGCACATTAATCCACAGTGTTATGGAAAATGCAGATAAAAAATAAATGTACTGAATATTTGTAACAAGTGGCATCAATTTCCCTTTCGACTGTCAGTGAATGAAGATTTCCAAGCAGATTGCATTATTTACTCTGCTCAGAAAATCACAGAAGTGTAAAATCCTTGCTAGCATATTACTTGGTGTTCTTGATTTCTGGGAGAGATCCCAACAAAGGCAATGTAAATGTCATTGGTTTAAAATGCCCCATAGTGACAACTTAGCTTTCATCATACCTACATTAATTAAACTTGGCTTTACCATAGATTTTGACACAGTCATTTCCTGGCCAATTGTGTATGCATGAGTGGTTCTGTCTTGGTCTGCTTTCTGATGATAGGCCGATGCCGTATGTTGAGGGAAATAGCTTGAAGTAATCTGAATCTTTTGAGAAGCTCAGAAAAAGAGAGTGCAGAGGCAGAGACCTAGCAAGCCGTCGGATCCTCCTCGCCACCAGACAAGGTGTCTTAATGAAGTAAAGAATATCAGATTGACTGGCTATAAGATGCACTGACAAAATGAATGATGAAGGCTAACTCAAAGGAGCAAATGCTTTTATGTACACATCAAATGAAACATAAGGACGATTAGAATTTGCATATACTTAGTAGGCATACATTAACTTAAAATTGTGTTCTTCAATATAGTCTTGGTTTTTGAGGCTGAGACGATATTTTAGTTTAAGACATTTGATTACAATACATCAGTCTTTTCATTGACATGAAATAATCATTGGTTTTTTTAAAGAATTGGGCTGGACATTTAACAGTAGAAAAATATACATATATTTATCAATGCAGTCAATGACATTTGTTTGTATTTGTGAAGCATAAAAATGATTTGGGGAATGCGAACCCTGCAGTGCACAGATGGAAAAAGGCTTTTGCTTGGACATCTCTCCATCCCATGTACTTGTTGAATAAAACATCTGTCTCATGCACAAGGTAACGCAATGAGAGGGCTTCTGTTTGCAGAGATGAAACTCCCTATCCTCTACTATGCCCAAGAGAGTTTAGCCTTGATGCATTTTACACCAGCCCAAAAACCTGCATTGACAAGTTATCTGTGACCTGTGGTGAGAGCGGGAATGGCTGCGGTGAAAATCAATCTTCGCCTCTCCTCTCGCCTTGAATACCAGCAGAGCAAACAAACAGGCCTAAACAATACGATATATACCACATATCAATTACACTAAATGCCTCAGTATCTATACTTCACTGTCCCAGGCACACACCGGTTACAAGGCACACACGCTGCTGTAAGACGATAATGGTGCTGCATTGTTCCTCACCATCTGGAGGACTGATAAGGCCTGCCTGTGCATAGTTGATAATGAGAACAGGCAGAGGAAAAGTGAGTGTTAAACATTTCCTTGGCCCATGAAAAAGGTTCCATTAAGTCCACTGACCCCAATTGAATATTAATGAGCTAATTAACGGATTTATTGTTATGCGCAATTTCTGGAGGGGCATTTTTTTTTCAAGTGCTATTATTTTTTCTAATTATTTTCTGTACTTTTTATAATTGAATCTTTGTAGCTGCCAGCATCCTGTTTGTGCCTTGGCAACAAGAAAAAAGCAGTTGGCATCTGTTTTCCCTTCTATTAGCTTGCTGTAACTACAACAAAAACAAAAAATGGTCTTTTCGATACCAGTGTTTTTGTCATCAAGACTATTCCCCTTGCCTCCATTAATGCAACACAAGTCCCAAAAATGTGACTCTTTAAATGCCGCCCCTTGCTTATCTGTTTTAGAAATAGGCCAAGTGATGTTCAGGTGTTGGATTACAAAAGTGCAATTACTTGGTTTACTGCAGGCTGCATTGCATGCAGGACTTGACAAAGGTTTAAATAGGCAGTGACAGCTGGGCTTGATAGATAGCATAATCAGCTGATGTAGAGGATGCATTGAAGCAGTCCTCAGTGGACAGCTGGAGAGTACAGCCAGCTACCAAGTGAGATGGTAACCTTAGGAGGAACGACCACTTATACTTTGTTTAATGGATACGTAAGATATGGACAACAGCTTCAGGACAAAGCAGGTTGTGCTCTTAATTGTGTGATTGTCATTAAAATTGTCAACCCATGCTATAATCATGGAAAAACACTAATCATGCTATCCAAGGTCAGTTTCCTTTCATTTTCTAAACCCCACCATTTCCACACAAATTCATCTAAAATGCTTTCAATTATAAAATAATCTTGAGAGGAGTCAGTGCCTATGAACCGGATGTGTCCACCAAATTATTAAGCTGGGAGAGACCCCAGGGCAGACCCAGGATGTGCTGGAGGGACTACATCTTCCAGCTGTCCCAGAAATGCCTGGGGATCCCCCAGGTAGAGCAAGAGAAAGCTTTGCGGAAAAGGACATGTAAGATACTCTGATCAGCATACTGTCGGGTCATGGTGTGTTAGGTTTCCACCTGGGTTTTTACATCTGTGTACGGGGTTATGATCAATTCGGATGAGCAGCTGTACAAATTCCAAACAGCCTACTAAGCGTAGGAACCGAGAGCTATCACAGTGCTTAAAAGCAGTATCTTTGTCTGAAAGTGATGAATAAGAAGCAGCAGGGGCCGTTCTGATAACCCTTTTGATAACACTAATGTAATTATTATTACATTTCGCTGTTTGTGTAATTCTGTTTATTGCTTAAATTCAATTCCAGCTTAATAAAACCATCAGTTTCTTTTGGTTACTTCACCAATATAACTTAGAGTAATGAACTCATTTTGCTGTTGTATGGAAATTTTGTCTCATTACAATAATTTTGCCTGATCCACTCGGCAGCCGATATTAAGAGGAAGGCCCTACAGTCATAGACTGCGTTATTATACTATACATCACAAAGTGCATTAGGCTCATAAAACCTGTCAACAATAAGGTTGGAAAGTTTGTGCCCATTGCCCAGCAGGTTAATATGTTTCCTCCAAAGACCAACTAGAAGTTTCTAAGCTATATTGATGCCATACTGAAACCAATTTTCTGCTAGTTGGGAATTCCAGATTCAGTGCCCGTCCCTCCTTTACACACATTACTTGTCCTTAATCAACAGTCAAACTATGACTATTTAGTTTGTCATAATGTCGGTACAAAATGTAGAGCTGATGTATTTGTAAAGTTGAACTCTACAGTCAGATTCACTGGGCAATTAGGTGAACCTCATGAGGGAACACAGCCCATCTGTAACTGGAGATTTTTTCATAAACATACAGATAGTGAGTGAAATTAAATCAATTCCAGACACAGGTTTGTTTAGTGTTCACAAGGCTAAGACTACGGTTCATTCAACCTCACGGTCTCCCTGAAAAAGGCTTTGTATCCTGCATTTGGATGCTATATTGTCAATTAAGTTGGCTTTTTAAAATCTTTTTCCACACCAGGCCTAATGTATGCTTTGGAACACTTTTGAGTACATTTAGGATTTAATATTTCAAACTGCAATGTCATTCACTAACATTGTGAGAGGCTCATTGTGAGATTTAAATAACTGCAAGAGAATATGCAGCCTCAACTTTCCAACAGCAATTCATTATCATTTTAACTACATAATTTTAGTGGTGAAAGCAGCTGCTTACTGCAGTTTTTGGCCATGTGTAGGGAATATGCATTCCATTTGTCTATAACTGACATCCCTTGATAGAAGCCATGATTGCCCGTGTGGCTGGCAAGTGAGTTGTACGCGCACTTATAAAGAACCAAAGTGGGGACAAAGATCAAACAACAGTGCATGGTAATTGTTTTGCAAACTGCATGTCAGTGTGAATGTGCGGTGCTGAAAAAGCCTTCTTTGCACAGAGCTCTAAGGCGTCAAATGCAGTTCTGAAATAGCTTGATGCTTCTTGAAGAGGGTAATCTTTTGTAACAATCAATTACAATACATTTCCCCCTCCGTCTAAGCACTAATAGCTCCTGTCTGTGCACATGGTGAGACATGTCTAGTAAATATACACTGTTTTCCTTTTAAATGTCTTATAATATGCATGGGGAACACAGAAACACACTATGATAGAGGGGTTCAGCATCAAAGCTGGAGAAGCAATTCAGCCGAGTTTCTCAGTCAAAGAAATGAGAATGGAGCAGTTTGTGGCTTTCCTCCCATTAGCCAGATTGAATTACTGTGTTTTACTTTTAAGGGCCATCTGTTCTGGTTTAAGTCATATTTCTAAATCTGTCATGTTGTGTGTATGCGTGGAGAACACTTCTTTGATGGGTGGGAACAGTTTTCTGCTGAAAATAAAATATTGTGTAAAAACTATTGTGACATCTGTGACTTGCTGTGAATTGCTGTTGCAGTTTGCGTCAGGGTTTTTAAGACAAAGGTCCATTTTCCGCTGCATGGTAATATAGCTGTATTGACATCTACGTTGCGTCAACAAATTATCCCTCTGATGGAAGTTAATTACAGGACATATCACATTTAATAGACTTTGCAATGCAACACGAGTCACAAGGTTTGTCCCCTTTTCCTGTCAGATTCTGAAGGATACGGATACATAGATGTTTTATAATGATAGAGGGAGAGAGACTGCAGTGTGTTAAAATAGATAAATAGATTGTGATGAGTGATGTGGTTCACTCAAAGGCTGTAGTGTAAGAAGCCTCATATTGAATTGCAGTATGAAAAGATTATTCAAACTGCCAGACAGCATCAGAAGAGGACTGAAAGATCTGACATTGCTTCATAGTCAATTACTTACTTTCTTAATTCACTGAGATTACTTTTTATGTTATACCAGGACTTTCAGCGTTTTTACTAGACATCTGTCAGCATTGTATGGTAGCACACAATTGACTGTTCGTTAAACCCGTCCCCCTAACATTGATTTTCCAATCATAGCTTAGCAACTGTAACTAGGCAGAGCAGGTCTGTCAAGCTCTGATTTTCTCAACATGTTGAGGTGGTAAACAGCTTTTCCAAAACCCAAAATACAGGGAACAAACAGTGTGTGTGTCTGTTCCAAAGTGAGGCATGTCTGGCTAACTAGCTTACTACATACAGAAGTAACCTAACCAATCATTACCACTAAGGTTTCAAATAATGTAGCATTTCATACATTAGTTTGTGGGGGTTACAGGTTATGTTGAAAATCATACCTATGACATTAGAGCTAAGTAAATCTGTGCAGCAATACAAGTCCAGTGTTGTTTATGCCTCCTATGGATGCTGACTTTTTGCCATAGGCATGCAGCTTTAGCCTCAGTCTTTAAACGCAATATCATGTATGCAGCCATCAATTTTATATTGTAGACATCTTTTATAAGATTCTCATTCTCAACGATGTAGACTGCGTTTTCAACCAAGTCATGGAGCTAATGTTAGCTTAACTGGCTAGTTACAGCTGATAAAATGTGCTAGCTACGATTGTCAGTTTAGCCACAAAAATCAATGGTTGTCAGTTAAAACTTGCCACACTGTAAACTGCATTTGTGTGATGCAAGAACGGAACGCTTGGTTGGGCGTAGCAGCAAGGACTACAGGTCAATTATCAGTTTTGTATTAGCAAAAACAAACATAAAAAAACCTATAGAGCCCTGGTTAAAATGGATTTTACTTTTTTTCCCCTTTAAGCATTTCCAAATACAAAAACATTAAGGAATGCTGCTCCTTTATATCAGATGCACTTTACTATATGTTGAGGACACATGTTAATTTAGGTTACCAAGAGAGCTTTTACTTTAATTAGTGCTCTCAGGCATACATTTTATCACATTCTACCCTCTTTCTGAGTTGAAATGCTGACACGATGCTATATAATTTAGGCCTGGAAGAGCCTCTAAAATGTCAGTGATCCACTGTACCATTGCAAAGATGGAGGTGCATGGCTTTAGGAGACAAACCATTTCCTTGCCAGCAGAAAGACTCTCCACAACAACCTCTTTGCTGCCCAGCAGGCCTTGCACTGTCACTGAGTCCCACGATTGAATTGAATGGTCCACAGATTACTCAATTATTTCTATATACCAGCCTTCCATGGCAGACTAAAGGCCTATTATTGGTGGGACTGAGACCATAGGAACTTATTACATGTGTGACCTTTTAAAGCCTTTCACCGTGATGGATCTCAGGTGAGAATTTACTGGAATCAATTTTTATCTGAAAGCTCGATGCTTGCTCACCGGCCCAGCCCTGTGTGAAACATTCACTTTATAAAAAAACCAAAAGAGGGAAAGAGAGAGACGGCCCCTTGACTACTGGAAATGGGCAACATTTTAAAGCACCCCAAATGCCTTTGTGTCCTTTCCTCCCAAATTAAAGAGACTTTGAAATAGAGGGCTGGAGGAAGTGCTGGAGTATTGTGCTTAATCAAGGTAGAAATACAAAGACAGAGCCAACTCCCAAAAGGTTCACATCAAAAGGTGCATCCCACTTTGTGAGCTATTTAATCAGTTAAAACACAGATGGCAGGCTGCCGCAATTAATTAATCATATATGAGGCATCCTGTACCTGCTAGCAGAAAGTATGTCAGTGCTACAGAGATCTCATTTGGATTTCATTGTAACTATGTGCCACCAGAATAATTGCTGAATATGAATAGAACTAGCTTTAGAAGTTATACTGGACATAATGTACTGAATATGAACAACTGGTCTCCCTTTGTGTTTTGCAATTGCTTCACTGTAGCAGGATCAGTTATTATTATTGATTAATTAATGAAGTTACTTATTATTATTTCTTATTCTAATATATCCTATATGTTTTGAGAGAGAGAAACAGTTGACCATTCAAAGCTTTGTGGGTGGGATTTACATAGCCACATAGTTAGCTAGCT
This sequence comes from Pempheris klunzingeri, assembly GCF_042242105.1. Classification (NCBI taxonomy): domain Eukaryota; kingdom Metazoa; phylum Chordata; class Actinopteri; order Acropomatiformes; family Pempheridae; genus Pempheris; species Pempheris klunzingeri. The sequence continues at coordinate 14,230,297 of NC_092012.1, forward strand.
GCTAGCTACATTGATGGAAAATGGCAACCAGTGTGGATACGATTGATGCAACTATACAAAAAAAGCGAAAGAGGTGGTGACCAACTGTGAGTGAAATTAGATAAAAACAGTCCCAACACTTTTCTGTATGCCACCTTTCATACACAAAGTTAAATTGGCATATGCCAAACAACGTCACTAACACTGGTGAACATCAAAGTGCCCAGAAAAACACTGGGCAGCTAACAGTGGGAATAGGGAGAAAGAGAAATACTTGCCCCGAAGTCACTTCCTTTTCGGTGGGGTAGTGGTATAATCTTGGGAGTGAGCATTATGCTCAAACGTCAGCTCTGTCCTGAATCCGCATACTGTTGATTAGAAATATTAAGGTGCACGTCGTATCCCTGTCATTCTTTGCCTTCTCACTTTGGCTTTATTTTTCTTGAAGGATATATGATGTCATGCTACACATAGACTACAGGAATAAAGGTGGTAACTAAAAAAATCATTCTAATACTTAATAGGGTTTTTTCCCCACACAAGCATAAGCAGTTTTATCATTATTAGAGTGCTGAGGCTTCATCTGTCGTTTTTTTTCCCTGAGAGGTATTCGTAGCTTTTTCTTGCACTGGTGTTGTCAGTTTGGACTTTGGGTCGGGTGAGTTGAGAATTAAAAAACCCTGACCTGTGCATCCCTAACAGACACACTTACCACAGATATATATATACAGACAAAATAGACCAGAGTGTATACAGGCTGGTGTTTTTACGTTTTGCTGTGTAGTGACACATAGGAGAGATACATAAAGTTAAATAACCTGTATACTTGCATGGTTTATATTTTTCAACAGTCCATCATGTAATAGTAAACATATCAAAAGACCATCATACTTATGGAGGATTTAGGGTTTTCCAATTACAAAATTAATCGGAATTCTCACACAATTGTAGCAACTATTGCTTCAATATGATTACAGAAGGGCACAGGCATTTAGCACCTTAACAATTAGACATATTTTGATATATTTATTTTAACAGTATACATGTTTTACATGAATGAAAAAAAAAGTAGAAGTTTATTTGAAATTGATTTTAAAAGGTGGGTGTCATCTGCATAACATTGTAAACCAGATAATGATGAATAACAGAAGCATATCTTGACTAAATCAATAATTGGCTTAAAATGTAGCATTAATGCTGACAGCATTTACAACAGGACATTATGGACATCTGTATCAAATATCACAGCCAACAAACTACATAAATTATATAAAGTCAGGATTTAGTCTAAAATGTGTTTGATATGAGAGATCTTGTAAATGGCTCAAATAATGAACAACAAAACTGGAATGATACAGTTATTAGATACATTATCCAAGCCCCCATAGAAATATTAACAGGATTTCATACATGGCTTGATGCTATAGACTGGTTCACAGAAGAAAATTATAGCCCTGAAGTAACTGAAAGTAGCCTTACAAAGTGTAGTAAGTTTATTTACTTTAATTTAAACTTTATTTAAGTTTATTTTAGGTAAAATGTTGTTTAAATGTTGTATGGGCTAGAGGAAGGCCAAAACAGCAAAAGTTAATGAAGTAGTTGTAAAACAAATAAAAATGACGACATGGTAGTGTCTGCTCAGGAAGCACAGGCAGTATTTCAGTTTTTCAAAGGCAGTCTTTTGTCTTTGTCTACATGCGTTGGGGCACTGTATTGAGCATAAGTCACCCATGTTTTTGCAATGCAACACACAACACTGTAGTAACATAGTAACATGATTTATTTTGAATTGAGTGAACAGTAGTTCACTTTTAGATTATTTTATGATGAAAATGGTGTTTGAAAGAATATTTAAAGCATTCATTAAAATTGAAAAATGTTTGTGCAAATATTGTGAGGACCGGAAAAAAATTTGCAAGCTGTTGCGAAAGATGCAGGGGTTGGTTCAATTTCAGAGCACTGTTTCTTCTTTCATAGCATGCATTTAATTGCATTCACAAAGCTTAAACTAGAAAAGGGCTCTCAGTGCAGAGCACAGATCTCTGCCAGACGCCTAACCCAACTGCAGAGGGCACCGCTTCGGGAAACACTATCTGATGGGAGAACAGACTTTGACTCAACACCTGCTAACACCTGCTCACTTACAGGTGACGAAGATAACAAAAATAGGGATTTATTCACATCCTATCGTGTGCAACTTATTGTATCATTACATATTTTGATGGAATTAATCCGCAGATGCTCCAGTTAAAAACTAGACCAAACTTTTTTCATGGATGTCATGGATTTCATGAGCTATGGCAAAGGCCTAAAGCGGTTGTGGATCATTGGGGGCATTGGTTACTTTGGAGTTAGGAGTCAGCAGTAAATAACGGTAAAAAACAGCCAGTAAGATTGTTTTTTCACCCATTGGGAATCACCAAGAGATTGTTCAGTATACAGGCATAACTGCACAAGTATTAGGCTGGTTGGTCCACTAGTATTCCAGATTGGCTGCAGACAGACAGACACCCACGCACACACATACACATTATCAAACGAATGATCCCCTCCACGTTTACGTCTGGCAGAGACAATACAATGATGTAAAAACCAGAAGGATTTTGGGTGTTGACAACAAAGATTGCAAGAATCACTGAACTCTGTAGTTCATGGCCCACAGAAACACATTGTCTTAGTGTACTGCTTTGTAAATAATGATGGAACTGTGGAAAGGATCACTGGGGCTATGATTCATACAGTTGTGGATAAATGAATCTTATTTTCCAGTTGTACTGTGAACGAATAGTTACTTGATTCACTTGCTGACAGAATACAAAACTGATCAATCCAATACTTGCATATAATAAGAACTCCAGACTTTTCTTTTCCTCTGTCACTCATTCACAGAGTCATACATGCAGATGTACACCCCAGTGTAGGTAGCAGACTTTTTGATCTCTCTATATCTTTTGGACCTTTTATACATAAAAATGCCTCTGCCCAATCCCATAGTGTTCATCCTTAGGAGCTTAAGGAAACTGCATCAAAACAGATAGATAATCAAAAATAATATACAGTATACACCCTCACTGGATCATCTATACTCAACAAGGTGATGCTCTCTCTCTCTATTCTTTACGAGAGGAGAAAATTGCACATGTAATAAAATCCAATTTTGTATTTCATTCTGAGAACTACAATAAACACAAAACAAGCAGTAAATAAGCTTTTCAAAAAGCTGATTACCAAAGCAATTTATTGCCAAGTCCAGGACTGTATTAAAGCAGAGCAGTGCTGGAAAGTGGAGGGGCCCACATTCCAAATCTTCTCTCCCTCAAGCTCTTTGCTTTCCATGTTATTAGCTAGGCTGCTTGGTGAAGAGCCAATCTGATCAACTTATTTTACTATATAATGCTCCAGCTCCCACTGAAAGCAGCTAAGAAAGGATTGTGATTGAGGTCATCCTTGCATCCATCATAGAGGTAAACGCTGCTACGTATATTACCAAGGCCGTTTTTTTTTCAGCATTTGAGTTAGTTCTTCGTACAACAGCCAAGGGACCATGTAGGCCTTAGTTTGCTGTCAGGGTTTAGACGTTACGGCAGTGGATCACTAAGGGAAGGCTGACACTCTGTCCTTGCCTGCTGAGAAATATACTAATGGTGCAGTGTTGCTGTTATTAGACGTGTATCGGGTATCTTGTTAGCAAAATCCAGATAGTGGCAATGTGAAACCATCTACTCAGATTACTGTTTTACTCTTCTTATTTTAGTTATGTTGTTTTTGTTCATAAACACAGACAAAACACATTCATGTGAAAGTGTTTCAGAGTTTTTGGCCGCAGCATTGTATTGGATAACACTGATATCTTAAATTAGCTCAAACTTTGGGTAGGGATTGAGGAATGAGCAAAAAGTAAAAAGTCTGCATAATATTTTTGAATATAAATTGAGGCAGTGATGGCACAGGAGAAAATACTATGTGGGGATTATTCACAGTTATATAATGTTAGGAAGAAAACCAGGCGCTTCTCATTTTGGTCACTTATCCCTCATTGTAAAGGTCTGTATATTTCATTGCTGGTGCAGCAGCTTAGGGGATACATTTCAAAGCAGCAAATAAAAATTGGCTAAACTTCCAAAATTAGCACTTCAAAGTCAAACATGATTTGCAGCGAGGGAAGGGGTGGAAGCAGTGTGACTGTGAAAGTGCGTTTGTAAAAGCTAACTGTGTGTGTATGTGCGTGTGTGTGTGTGTGTGGTGGAGCTGATGTACAGAGTTCAGCATTAGGCCTTAGAACCAATTTCTAGGCAAATTGGTTTCATTTAAGAATGAGATCACAGAGTAAGCAAACCTCTTTCAGGGCAAGTTCATGCATCTGTAGCCATTTATTTCAGTTTTATATGCATTGCTCGGCACAGGGTGTTTGTAGGTAGAATATGCATAATCTTAGCTATGGGCACCATACTATAGTTAACGTGTTCACATTTACCTGTTATTTCCATGAAGTTTAATAGTTTCTTCCGTTTCATTGCATTCTGTCAAAACGGGCTTCAACAGTTATTTAATATTTTGTTTTCTATATTCCTTCCAGCACTGTTATGGAATCAGTGCTAATCAAAGCCACATGCAACTAATTGCCCTCTCCAGTCTCTTGCAAATAGCACAAGCAGGCCCATTAGGCATCAATGGAACATATGTTGGAGTTTTTGAGTGGGTGTGAAATTCAGTTTACTTTCAAGGGGAGTCATAGTCACTTGACCACAGTTAGCATCTCCGCTCATATTTTTGTTTATTAAGATAACTGTATTCACCACATTTTAAAACAAACGCTGTCTCTGAGGCTCTAAGGTCACAGCTGTCAGCTTGAAGGGCAGCATAATGGTTCATGAGTGGAGAACATAGATTATTCATTCAGATTGTTATATAATAAACAAAACACACACATACACAAAAATAGATCAACCAGCCTCATTGGCATCAACATCACACATTCTTTAGATGATCAGCTGCTTTTTTATTGTACAAATGATGCCAAATCCCACGCACACCCTTTTCATCATGGCAATGTATCCGATATTGTGCAGAATTATTACAAACAATTTCTAGTTATTTTCTATATCGTGAGAAAGGACAAATATATTCAAAAAGTAATCAGTTGCATGATAAGCTAATATTTTTTGTTTTGTTTTTTAATTCAATGTGTATGTTTTGGGCCATGCTAGTAGATGCACATATTCATGGTTCCCAGAGGATACTTTTTTTTTTTTTTACTAATTGTGATATCTTGACTTTTCTTCTTGCTCCATCATCTGGTCAAAACCAGTACTTAGGTTTATGACCAAATACCTCATTCCCATCAGCCTAAACTGTACTTTGATGTGGTTCTAATTGGCTTGTAGGTCAACGCTCCAATGTTTAGTGTCTGTGTAGTAATCCTTTATGCACTGTAGCACAATGGAAAGGAAGGGTGTGAAGATTGGTGTGGTGGACAGGTGCCTATCACAGACCTACAGTGAATGTTTCATTTCTTCTTTTTCTTCATTTGTTTTTCTTTCTATAACCTTAAACAAGCAGTTTAGTTGCCTAATTTTAACCATAGTTCACTGGCCATAAACGCACTATTTTCGTCCTCTTAACCATGTTGCACTTGCCATGGGGAAATATTGCAGAATTAATTCTTAACAACTTCTTGTACATAATCCGCAGAATTGTTGACAATGGCGATGGGTAATGTTATGGCCACTGGTATAACAACCCTATTGGGTTGTTGTCATACTGTAATGTTATTGTCATGCTTTTTGAACTTAGAATGTGATCTTTTGACTTGTAAAAAAAAAAGGGACATTTCTAATCTACAAATTCTCGGTCTCATCAAGAAATAACGCATTGTGGAATGGAAATTACTGTCTAGAGCTGTTATGCGGACAATGATTCGAATTTCCAACATGGCAATAAGGTTCCTCACCAACAGTTGGACACTGTACCAAATTAGAAAATACACTGGCAAGAGGCTACTTTGACTATTACCTGAAGTAATCAAAATGCAAGTCCAACTATCAGTTCCTTCTCCCAAAAAGCTCTCATCCATAAAATTAAATTAATTTAATTAGAACTGTTGCAGTTTTAATGGAGATCCAGAATGAAACACAGAATCACTAGTTTCACTTATCTGCCTTGCTTGTAGTTTTTATTTTATGCGCACCCTTTATGACCATGCTCTGCTGACAGCTGTCCCTATGTCAATATGAATGTCTGTCAAGAGAGATTATACATCACATGAATCGAGGCAGATAATGAGCAAGAGGGAAGGGCACTTTTTAACACCCCCTCGTGTGCAACATATGACACAAGCCAAGCTAATTAAGCAGATGCCATAATGCAGTAATCAGGAACACAGAGGAGGTTGGAGAATTCAAAAACTTGAGTCATAACAGCACAACATTTGGTGCTTAAGAACTTCTCCACCAACACAAGCAGATGGGAATGCCAAGCTGCAGTGCATGTGTATTTATGTGTGTGAGTATGCTTGTGTGTGAGTTATTTTTTGTAATTCTGTGTGTGCATGTGTCTCAGTAATATCTGTGTGTGCAAGCCTGTCTCTGCTCTATTCTTCATGTGCATGTGTTTTATTATATGGTTAGTATTAAAAACGTGTTCGCGGGCATGTACACTGATGTATGTAAGCCTGCATGTGTCTGTGCATGTGTGTGCATGACAGATCACACAGAGCTCTGAATCTGTATGTGTCTGAATTTACAGCTGGGGACAGTGTTACCTTGTGAGGTGTTTTCCTCATTATTTTTCTGGAAAATGAGCAATCAGCCATATTGCATGGAGCCTGATTGTTTCCCTCTGTAAATCAATCCAGGAATTGCAATTAAAATGTTCTCTTATGTGGTATAATTGATGTCTACCTAATCCTTTATTTGCACACCTGCCGGTGAGTCTGAATTTTTAATGAATTTCTAATTAATGCTCTTTGTACACTTGATTTATGTGTTAGCAAATTATATTGCTGTTCTGTGTCCTGCTAGTAGAGGAGCGCCTACAGAATGTCACACATGGGTTGAAATCTGAAGTTTGCCTGCTTTCACCGAAAAATGAAGACGAATACTTTGTTGAATAATAATAGATAATTCAGCAGTGGAGACTATACAAATTAGATGTTGACCATTCTGTAATTGTTGGAGGCCTTTCACATACCCCTGAGCTGAGCCGCATTCAGCATGCTGTATATTCCAGGCTTTGTTTGTATTAACCTGTGACAAACACCCCTACCTTGCCTCTTTTATTATGGTTATACTTCTATATATTTCTTTTGAGGCCCTTAGATCAACATACATACACTAACTGCAAAGTATGCCGGATTTATTGAGCAGTTACACTGGTAGGCATGATGTGCAGCTTGTGTTTTCCTCCAGCAGTGATTTGATCTTTGAAGCCGGTGTGTTACACACACTGTCTATTGGCGAGAGAAAGGTATCGTACAGTGTTCCAAGCACTTCCATGGCATTAAATCAAAGCTAGTGATGTAAGATGACAAACCACATGTCTTTTTGTTTTTTTTAAGGGTCTAACATGTCACATATGAGGTCTGGTAACATGTGACGTCATTGTACTGGAGTGAAATTAAAGGCTAGAGATCACTGTCCAGGCTGATGTACGGCATATTACCTGTTACTGGACTTGAACTTAAATAATATAAATGATATGATCCAAGAGCTTAACTGTGGCCATTAGCTTTCTGCTCAGGTTAAAGTGAAATGTTGATTGGAGAGTGTAATGGCTATAGAATAATGACGCCATCAGCATTAGGATTGGTTCCCTATGAGCCTCGCTCTTACAGTGCAATTTGTCTGCCACCGGACAGAATCTCTGTCGAAAATGACGATTTACGGCACAAAGGAAGACTGTCAACCAATATGCAACCAAAACAGGAAGAGAATAGTGCTTTTGTTTTCCATTGTAGCTATCGGTAGCCATCCACATTAGCTGTCCCTTATTGCCACACACTAATGAGCTCTGAAATTAAGTAACTAATAAGTTTAATTGAAAAGTTAAAAATGTTGTCTATTTCAACTGCAATGTCAGTTAAAAAAAACTCTCTAAAATAAAGATGTTTGTTTGATATAATTGTTTCACCGTGTAAAAAAATATTGCCGTTTCAAGTTTCGCCAATAGTAATAGCAGTATTAGATTTGTGTGTGTTTGTGTGTTGAGATTTTTATTGTAATTGAATCTAAAGTGGCTCTAAAATGCAAAATAAATATAACACAAAGCTGAAAGTATCGATTGTGTCGACAGATTTTCCAAGCAAAAGGGAGGGAACAGGCATTAGTTCCCACTCTTCCATTGTGATGATTCCCTGCATCTTTCTGTTTTACATCATTGTAAACCTCATGTCTTAAGGTTTTGGACTGTTGGACTGACAAGTCAGGCAATTTGATTTTGAATTTCAGCGTGGGCGGAAATTGAAATGAGCATTTTCCACAATTTTTTGACAGTTTGTACACTAAATGAATTAACTGATTAATTGACAATATAATCTGAAGATGAATTAATAATGGAGTAATTGTTAGTTTCCGCCCTACCATAAAGTAAATGTCATAAACCAAAATGAAGTTTAAACTACCAGCAGAATAATTTAATAAAAACTGTACATAATGCCGCATACTTGTGTCGAACCTTTTTTGCATTTCTGAATCATAAGCGTCATCAGATATGTGGAATATTTTCATATTTTGGGACGTCACAGGTAGACATTGTGCTACCAAATAAACATATATGCTGTTGCTGTTTATTACTCACATCATGTTATTTTAGGTAAACAATGTAAAGTATTTTTACCCAGTATTATTTTTTTCTAACTTAGAGACGAAGTAGCCAGTGTCAAAATAAATATAACGTAGAATAATAAAATAAAATCAGTGACTTGATGAATTCATCCAACTAACCATCCAACTAACAACAATAAGTAAAATCAGTGATGTGAATTATCACTTGAAGGATCTGCTGAATAGCTCCACCACACTTGGTATATTGTTGCCTGTCGGTGTTTGTATCAGATATAACCTCCTCAGATAAACAGTGTCACACAGCTCCATTAACAGAGTCTTCTGGGAAACGTACTTTTTAATACAGCTCTGCACCTCTGTAGCTGATCACTTTGAATGAGCTCAAATTCAATGAGCATTTATTTTCTCTCTAATTCATTTGCTGTTGCATTTCATTTCCAGGCCAATTCACCCTCATAATCAGATGGCAATTAGTGAAGCATGAATCACATAAAGCAGCTCAGCTCAACTCACTCCCTTTCATGACACCTGCACGTCCACAACAACACACTTTGGAGAAGCAGTCTTTTATTCCAAATAAAATCTTATTTAGTTCATTTTAAACAGCATTTCTAATTCCATCAGAACTCTGTAAAATGTAATAAAACTTGTTTTGTTGCATCATGTTTTGAAGAAATCCTTCAAATATATTTTCTCTTGCAAGGCTTTTTATAGCATTGCAGTTTCTGGAGACATGATTACATATCAACACATGGGCCAACCTCCTCCAACAACTTTGGTTTTGGTACAAGAGAAAAAAACTCACTATGAACATTTAAGAATCTTTAATTCACACTAGTAATAAAATTGCATTACATTTCATAAAATAAATGTTCCAGTTTATATATACAGAGAAAACAGACTGTACATACCCTCCAATGAACCATTTCTAAAAGGAAAATAAAACAAACCAGAAACAAATTTCACAAAACATACAAGCAATACAGTGCTCAGCTAAGCAGGCACAACTGTACATCAAAATTTGTAACTGCTCAGTGTTGGGGTGTGGGAGGGGCAAAAAGTTGAACATTTACAATAGAGTCCTTAGGGACTGATAAAGGGGTCTTAAAAAGTATTGCAGGCAAGCAGACAGACGCTTGTCTTTTTCCAAGTGCAGCAGAACATCCATCTCGTGTGTAAAGTGTGGAGCCGACTGTTGCTGCCACGTGGTTCCGACTATTGAACCTGTGTCTCAAAGCTCCCATTCAGCTGGCCCTCCTCATAGTCCATTTGACACAAAATCATGTTGTTTTTTAGGAAAAACTTGTCCCCCACACAAAACCTGTTGGCAGACAAAAACAAACAAAGGCAAAACTGTTGTTAAAAACAGAAAGACGATTACTGTTGGCATTATGACAAAGTGGTGTGTGTGTCAGTGTGTGTGTCAGTGTGTGTGTGTTGACTGGCCCACTGCTCTGCTCTGGCAGTGAAAATGTTGCATTTAAGATCAGCAGGTAATGATGGTTCTGTTTGATTGCGCACATTTGGTGCGAGATGTTTTAACTGGCGTGATCCGAAGCCTGTTTTTGATGGTCACCATAAATGTGTGGCTTCAAATAAAAGTAGATTAAAACCCTATCATTTCAAAGCAAGCAGACATGAGCACTGGCACCCAATGAAAGCCAGGTCAACTCTCCCCAGCCTGGCAAAAAGGCGCTGGCACCACAAGAGTTTCCAAGGAAACTCTGCCACAGGGTTAGCTTTTTCACACACCAGTTTGGTTCCAGTGCTCGAGAATATTTTTCCTTGAAGAGGGGAAAATAACACACAGCAGCCTGCCCTACTGATGTTCTTCGCCGTGCTGCTGTTTGTTTGTGTGACACAGTGGAGACAGCACCGTAATGTGACTGAAGGAGGGTGAAGATAAGAATATAGTAGCCGAGCATAGTTTGGCTTTAGTAATGAGCCAGGCTGGTTAAACAGCCATGGCAATTCTGTGCCAGATGAGACCTGGCTTCATGTCTGGCAGCTGAGAAGAGAGACTGCAGTCATAATTCCCTTACAGCAGGTGTTCACTATGGTAACTGAATCTGGCCTGCAGAAGGTTAATGGGCTTGTGCTGTGTGGAGGAACAGGGTCACAGCACCCCTGACAAGCATGCAAAGGACGTTCTGCTCCCAGAGTGGTGCCATTACTGACAGTATATTAATGGGAAAAAACAATGTTTGGGTACACCATATTCTATATGTATCATCCCATTGGCTTTGCACTCACAATTTCATAATAGTTCCTATCATTAAAGACACTCCATTTCACACCTGTGTGGTTCTGTGTTCCCTTATGCAGCAGCACACCTCTGGAGGACTTTATTTTTGTAGCACCCATACCTCCTCGCACACATAAGAACAAGAGCTAATTTCACATCCCTGTGGCTTAAAAGATTTACAGAGCTAGCAACAAACAAGAACAAACTGCTGGCAGTGTGTCACAATAGAAAATAATTAGCAGAGCATTACGAATGCAATACTTTATTCCTACATCACAGGAAGACTATCCACAACTTAGATTTTTTTCACACTTACTCAGCGGTCTGTAATGATATAAGAAGACAGAAAAACTCTGCCGCACCTCAACAGCTTCTAATATTTAAGATATTGGCCATTCTAACACCCCATTCACATTTTTTAAAAAGGCGATCTTGTGCGGTTATGATCCCCGTTCTTACCTCTGGTTACAAAGCTGACAGGCAAAACAGTCCAAATGGTAAACATTATCTCTGGCTCTCATCACCATTTCAAAGGCTGGGATCAGTTTACTGCAGGCTGCACAGTTCCCCGTTGTACCAAAGAGCCTGGAAGACAAGGAGCACAGACGGAGATTAACTCACCTTCCCTTTACCTTGATGCAATAAAAGAGCAAACAAAAATGCACTATAGCAGCTCACAATAGCAGAAAATGCTGCAGCGGCAGGGAAAAGAGGGCAAAATCGAAATTCGTTGAATGTAATGCACAAATCTTGCTTGGCACCCACTTGGTATTTTTGTTAATGAGAGTCACAAACATAGATCTTAATTCTTGGCTAATGATCTAATTAAAATGATCACATGGTTTTAATCTCCTTCTTCAAAGAATTTCCCTTGCACACTACAAAAGCAATGAAAACAGTTCTGAAGCAAACCATTTGAATTGTTTAAAGTTTTCTTTTTTCATAACTAAAATACCTAATGAGTCTGTCTCCAACCAAAGCCAGCTGGATTTTCACCCAAGAGGCTGCGTTCTATAATGTAGTGATAAGTTCAAAAGATTTCGGATACAAGGATCAATCCTGTCTCTCTCTGTCTCCACGCCTGCTTTCATTCAGAGAGGAGCCTGAGACAATAACGGTAGATGTAACCCTAAAGAGGTAACTAAATGTTTTGCAGCGAACATTCTTGCTGCTCAAGCCTCGCTGCTGCTTGTTTAGGTGATAGGAGCCGAATGATAAAGGTCACAAACAGAGCAAGGAGGCACTCATGTAGATCTCTCTTCTCCTTTAAGCAAAGGAACCTCAAATGCTTTTCCCAGTCAGATTTACATTTTCATTTTCCAAGCGCCTGCCCCTATGTTTAATTTGGAGATTCTGAAGCGCAGATAGATTTATATATTCTGCAGCAGGAGAAGGGCCGGTTCACAGCTTTGCAAGAGAGGATAAGGCAACAGCAGATTGCCAATCCAACAGTATGTTAAACACTTTTCCCCCCCAAACATGTGGAGCTCAGACAGAGGAGTCACAGTGTTGATATTCTGCCTCGTTTATGCTAGTCCCATTCAGTTGCTTTCACCTTGTTAAAGAAAACGTCTATCCAGCAGCCCTGCTTCTAATAAGGAGCCACTGCCCCAGAGGAGCAGGGGAGACAGAAACAGAGGGAGAAAGGTTGTTATGTTTCATGAGAGGGATTCACACGGTGTTAAACAGAGACATTGTTACAACTGGTTACTGTTTCAGTAAATACTGCATGTTCTCGTACAGTAGACATCTGCCACCCACCGGGCACTCTCTAACACAAATAAGTTGTTTTTTTTCCATAGAGACCTTTTTAAAAACTTGTTTTTCCTTTCCCAAACATCTAGACAATTCTCACACATCCAGTATTGATCCAAAAATTGACCAAATATCAGTGCTACAGAAATTGGCCTTGTTTCCATCACACTATTTAGGTTTTCCAGCTAACACATACTGGCAATCCTGATTTCTTGGGTTTGGAACTGAAACAAGGTTAATTCTTTTCCCTTTTTTTTTTTTTGCTAACTATTGATCAAAAAGTTGCCCCCACTGGATATAGCCTACTGTCTCACACCGCCTGTGTTGTCATGACAGTCAAGTGACATGGTCTGCCCCAGGTTTCACCACCCTGAGCTCCATACTGGACTGAAGGGTAACACAGTAATGTCTTTTTCTCTCCCTCAGGGAACCGAGGCTATAAAAGAGCCTAGGGAGCTTCGGTCACTCACAGAGTCTGACATGCACACACCTATAACAGCTCTTAGGATTATTCTAACCCATCGCCACTACACCCCGCTGGGCTGCAGACACGGTGCTCACTTGATACATACAGGTTGTGAAAACGCCTGGCGGGGGAGCCCAGCTTGCTCCTGACACTAAGTTCTACCTTCAGTCAAAACAGTGTGTGACACCTGTGGCTAGTTTTTACCTTTCAGCTTCATCTACATTCTCTACAAACAATTACACAAATACTGTAGGTATAACTTCTCCCTTTTATTATGAAAATTTTTTTTTTTTTTTTGAGCATCTCACCTGTGCAGAGCTGTTTACTTATGGAACTGCAGCTATTTAGACGGGCTGCATTTCAACTTTGTTAGGCCGGCAGACATATGGGGCATTTTGAGTGACTGTAAAGACTTGCCTTATGAACCTGCCTTGTTGCTTTTAAAGAGACAGTCTACCAATTTCACACATCAAGTATCAAAGGAAGTAAAAATAGGACCAGATTTTGCGTCAAATTTTCAGGTGCAGATGTGATCGATTCCAAGTCAGACGCATGCCGCATTTATCAAACGGACGCACCAGGCTGGAGACGCAGTTATCGTGTCACTTGTGCAGCTGTTAATAATAGGAGGAGGCATCTCGGAAATAAACGTACATTATGATCTCTGCTGGATTTACTATGGTGACGGGAAAACTCTCCTGCTCTGAAGAAAGAAGCATAAACTAAAACATGATTATTAGAAACAACATAACCATCAATTAACTGTTATATCACAACTGCAACCAAACTTTTCTGTTTTGTTAAAATCCATAATCAACACCATCTCTGCTAAACCTAGTGGTCCCTCTCGGTCTCTCGCTCTCCTCTGGGTGCGGGGCTGTGTGTACTTTGTGTATATTTTATGCCTCTTTATTTCTCGTGTTATATCACTTAATCTCCTCTCTGTTTCCCATGAACGTGTGTGTTGCCTCCTAATATATTGCAAATTAGATATATGCAAAAGATGCTAATCCATTTTATTAGTATTGTGTTCAGTTATTGTAACAGTTTTTCTCAGGTGGAGTTGAACCAAGGTCACTACTTTATGATTTCTTATCTGAACTTAGTGGTCTCATAGAAATCTCACCTCTGAACTACCACGTGCAATAGCTGACTTTGTAATGAGCTGCTATCTTAGTAAACCAGACGCTGAATACACGCAGACTGCACTTGCAAACTCATAGAAAACTACTACTACTGAAAACAGTAGGTAGTGTTTTTGATTAGCTAGCCAACAAGGAGACAAAAATATTTGACTAAAGTAGAGTAAAAGTTAAACTACAGTGCTGTGGCATGTTCTCTAAACTGTTACTGGCCCCTTTAAATCATCAAGATAGTCTTCCAATCATGAAGAGATCCACTTCTTTCCATGCTAACCTGATTTCGTTATCTGCTTTGTGATTTACTATCAAAGGCAGAAATTTGGCACAGAAAAAAAAAATCTTCCATCTTCACCACAACATGAAGAGCTTGAGTGTAAGAAAGTGCACTGGATATGGCTGCGTCCAATTCACACTGTTCTTCAGCCAACAATTGATGTGTCTGGGTTATAATGTGGCATCAACATACGGCTTAATTGGGCTCCTCATGCTAAGAGGAGATTACAGCCTGAGAGAACTGTTCAAACACATTACACTCCTCTCTTCCTGCTCCTGTGAAGCTAAAAGCAACCAGAGTTGAACTACCACTGCAGCAGTCTCATGAGTAACGGCTGAAGTGGAGCAGCACGTAACAAGCAATGAAGGTTTCACACCGACACACGATCAAGAGCTGAAGGGATTTGAGGACAGCTGATAGAATACAACATATTACCACAAAAATGACAAATTGATACAAAGTTAAACAGATCAGGCACAATAACGTCCATTCAAGCTTTTGAAAGCAAAGTAGGAGCCGGCGCATGAATGGACTGGCCAAATCAGTTAGCACCTTTATCTTGTGTTAAAATATGGGCAACCCTTTGATTAAAACATTTGTCGAGCTAATGTCATCTACAATAGCCAATTATGGAGGACAATAAAGACTGTGTTTTATCTAACTATCTGACTGTAATGAATTAGTCTATAAGAAACCATACACAGTGCAAACGCTCTGTTGACACAAGAAAACTTTCTTAATACATTTGCTTTATTCTTTTATTTCCCCTCTAAACTTGGTATGCTTCACGGCACTGAAACTGTGCCTTCACAGAGCACAGGTTGTGGATTACCTTTGAAAAAACATTCATTCATTTCATTTACAATAGACTTTTTGTTTGAATAGTCTATTTTCTGCAGAATTCCCACATATTGTTCTGACACATGTCCTGTATTGTAGGAGTGCAGTGGCTCATGCACTTCAATTTCCCTGGTCATTTGGATTAAATAAATCAATATTCTGAAAGGGAAAGTGAAACAAAAATTCAACATCAACACAGTTTTTTTTTCTATTTAAATTGAGTGTGAATGGTGAGTTTCTGGAAAATATGAGAGTATTGTTCAGAGCTGCTCATAATACACAGAGCCCATCAGTTTTTGTCGATTAGTCACCAACGCTGTTTTTAAGCACAGAGAGTCCTTTTTTAAAATAGATGCTGTTGTGGTTTATTTAAATGGATTAGAGGGTTGGAAGTGCTTTGGATTGCTCCCCACAACCTGTGAGACATTCTGGCATGGACCTCTGAATGGGATAGTGCAGAATAAAGTGAAAAGTGTGGGCTATTTATTACATTGGAGCATGTGTTTAAAAGAATTTTCAAGTTTCATCATGGGTTTTCAGATATTGTATGACACCTTTTATAGTGCATAATAGTTAGTAGGGCTGCAGCTATAGTGGTGTAATAAAAAAATGGCAACCATAATTTAGTAGAGACCAAAGGTGACAACTTCTAATGTCTTGTTTTTTCCAATCAAAAATTATGTGAAGCAAAATTTAAAGCCATTTAATTCTGTGTCAATCAGTCAAATCAAGGTGGAATTATTATCTTCCCCCTGATTAATTGTAAGAGTTAGTAATAGTAGTATTTACTTTAAGTCAACTGCTCTAAAAGTTGATAATGGTATTTTTATCTAAAGTTAGTTCCAGCAAAGTATAAATCATATTTTATGGTAGCTAATTCTTAAGTCTGGAAATAATTTCTCATGTTGGCTCTTACTTGCTTTATATGACAACACGTGCTCCTGCCTAATCTCCGCTTCCTTCGCTCTTCAACACAGGAGAGCTGCCGTACTCTGTACTCCTTAAAACTTACTTAGTGGTTAAAATATAAACTTTAAGTGCTAATGGTGGTTGTTGGGAGCAGAGTTGGATAGCAGGAATGCAAAGAAGCTCAACTCTCCTTCCTCTGTTATTGAGTTATTACAATGGGTCTTTAGAGAAAAGAAGGCCTTCTTTAGTTCTTTCAACTTGCTGCTTTGCTAACTTCAAACCCTTAAAGCTCCTACAGTGCATCATCTGCCTCTCTGTATTGCTTTCCTCAGATTGGGCTGTGGCTCTTGAAGTTTTCTACCTGTTCTGTGAGCTCTTTGAGACTTCCCAGCCTGCACAGGGTTTGTCAGATTTCATAAAAAGGAAAGCTGTTAATGCATGCATCGCATGTTCTGACCCTCCCCAACAGTTGTGTCTTTTTGAAAGTGTAAACCTTTCTTGTTCAGATCTGTCTTGCCCAGAGAGGGAAGAGCAACTGTTACGGGAGGAGAGCAATTGTTTTACTTACTAGAGTAGTAAAAAGAGGACAGATTTAAAAAAACAGTCACATCCAGATGGAGTTATCATCTTCGCCCTGCTATTTCACTGGTTGGTGGATAACTTATAATGTTCATTATCTTGAAAACGTTTTCCTCTTACAGTTAATTATACCCCATTTTGATAAGTGGATGACTATTATGTCCTCTCTAATATATGAAATAGAAGATTAAATGATTTCAGGCTTCAAGTCCTGATGATCACACCATGACTAGATTGTCAAGCCTCTGGTGAAGTCGTACTATCCTGGGCCCTAGACATAAAGGAAACGCCTAATTAATCTATTATTCTCATTTATAATGAAAGAGTGTGGCCAAGTTGCTAAAAAAACACTCTCTTGATACAGGGGAGTTAATGTTGAGGACATTAAAAACTGGGCTTTTTGTTGGTGCAATGATTTGTGGGGCGGCGACGGACGCTGATTAAGGTGTGTGTGCATTTTACTGTTTGTGTGTTGAAGTGTGTAAAGCGTGAGTGCATCCAATAAGTTGCTAATGCCACTGAAGGACAATCACAGATGGAGCTCCTATAATAATTAATGTGAGCATGGCAGGGTTCCAAACCCTGGGAAATAACCAAAGTGTGTTTGATCCACCCGCTCGTCTTTAATGAAGTGCGGGAGGCTAATTCAGTGCACAGATTTAACTTCATTACTGCAGGTGAGGAGAGCCTTCGTCTTACTACACAGAAAAGAAGGAATGAAAAGAAAACTGGTGCTGGATGGAGACTGCATCACTTACTTTCAAATACTCTGGTCTCTCAAAATGCCTCCTCTCTATACGCAAGGCAAGGTTTTTAATTTGTTCCATAATAGAATTCATCTCAAGCATCTCTAGCCATTAAGTGTTCTGCATTTGTCGCAGGCTGAAGAGCAGGCGAGTGGGATGGATTTCATTAGGCAATCCGGGGCAACAGAGGAGCACAGAAAGCACTCCCCTCCTCCTTTTTCCTTTTTATTCTTATTTTAGTATTCCTAACTCTTGATTTCATATGGCATTCTCAGTTTTTCATCCCTTCTCTGACCTCTGCATCTTATTGGTCTAATGTGCAAGAAAGCTTTTCCTTCTCCCTTCACGGTGCCAGTTAGGCACTTATGGCTTGGGGGTGGGGGTTGCTGTCTTTTCAGCAGATGTATTTTACCAAGTGAAACTCAGAGCTTCATCATTTTTGCCTTCTCTTGGTCATTTGCCCATTTATTATTACCTCATATGCACCATCTGCCCCTTCTGGGGGCAACATCAGGTCTTAGTGGACCTCTCACTGCATCTTAAAAGCATTAACTGTGGGTGGGGACTGATGGATGGTAATGGCCTATCTCAATGTAACGTCCCTAAGCGCCTCTCAAGTGGTCTGCGGGCTTCCTCCAGGTCAGAGGAAGAGCTGAGATATGAGTGAGATGTCATGCAGATCCATGAATGAGGTAGGAAGAAGGCAGAGTTGATTAAGGTTGTCTTTGCTTTGAATATTAGAAATGATGCAAAATGATGGCTGCTGTTTTAAATCTATTTTAGAATAATTAACTGATATAAACCTAGCGGGTAGCAATAAGCTAAAAGTATCAGTGAGGGGGTGAAGAAGTAAGTCAGCAGAAGGGAAATGGAGAAAGGGAAAGGGGGAGGACGGCGCAGGACAGGGAGTTTTAGGAGGGGGTGCCTAGGGCACCGGCATCCCTAAGTCGGTCCCGGGGGGATTCCCTCTCAGATAAATGGTAGGATCTCATTGGGAATGTGACTTAACGCCCAGGAAATGGTCATGTTTAATTTAACAAGCAGATGGCAGGGGCATCTGAAGGGGGGGGGGTATGGAGCCAAAGACACTGATGAAGCAACAAGCCTGCCTGGAGGTTTCTCACAGCCTACAGCTCTGGTACAACTACTCCTCCATGACAGAAGTCCTCTGTGTTCATGTAAACACGGAGAATAAATTGATAGTTAATATTTCACAAGAATTTTTGTAAATAAAAAGCATAGTATATTTATTATATGGTACTGAGAATTTTTAAGAGGTCCCAAATGTTCCTTCATTATTCCTGTGAAATACGCTTGTGTCAAAGCATCTGAAGACAGACATTACTTTCCGCTATATGCTCGCTGTAAAAGCTCATGATGACAAACTCATATGCATATTAGGTTTTCCTGCAACGTAGTTCTAAGGAATCTTTAGATTGATTTTAGGTGTGTTTCAGAATGGGAGCTGCAGGAAACCAAAGCCAATGGTACCAAGAGGCAAAACACCTTTGTGATCCTTTCATGTCACACAGCTCTTGGGATGGCATGGCTTTTGTGTTTGTTGTGAGTGGAGAGAGGTGATTGTGTGTCTTTCTTGCCTCAGGTAGTCCCTGCGACAGAGGATGAGGTTGGCTTTCGTATAGAGGGTAGAGCCCACCTCCCCCAGGCGGCAGTCACAGCAGGCACATTTGAGACAGTCCTCATGCCAGTATTTGTCCAGGGCCTTGAGCAGGTAGCGGTCTTTAATCTTGCGATTGCAGCCAGCACACCCCTTCTGTTTCCCTTTGGGCTGGACGGAGAGCATCGGCACACCTGTAGTGATAAGGAGACAAACATCCATGCGTGATTTACGGCCCAGGAACACGAGTGACTTTTCATGTTCTCTTTTTGATAAGCCGGCTGCTTTTCGAGGCGTCTAAGCCTGGCCTTGCGCACGGCCACAGCACACTGCCTGCCTGCTTCATATGCATTAAAGAAAACATTCTTCCATGTAGATAGGCACACAGGTCACATTGGACTACAAAGCCCTGACTTACTCGTTCCACTAAGAACATGCTGTAATACAAAAGTTACATGATCACTTGCAGCAGGTTTCAGAGGAAGGGGCATGTCTTGTGTATTTCCGTGGACAAAAGACACAATGTTTATTTTGCTTACTGTGGTATTTACAACGAGCTGTGTAGTACATTAGTTACCTACCATTTCATCAAAGCCCATTTCACTCAACTGTCCACAGCTGTAAAAGCTCCTCATGGGCTTTGTTTGGTATAGATTAACATTAACCTTTTAAAAAGCCTCTGACCACAAAAATGTTGCTACCAGACCCCAGTGAGATATGTTATGGCCTAAGTGCCTTTTAGCATACACTCACTCTCTGTGTTTCATACAGACACACACCGGGAGTCACACAGACACACATTTGCGCACACAAACCACAAACACACACACACACACACACACACACACACACACACACACACTGTTCCCCACTCAGAGCATTACAGCCTTTCCTCCTTTTACACTTATCTGTACTCATGTGTCTGCAACGAGCGAGCCTAAGTTACCAAACTCACAAATTGCCCTGCTGTCACGCAGGTCCCCTTTAAGCACGCCTTTTAGCCTCCTAAAGGACAAATAAAGTCCATTTAATAACTGCACTAAACACTAATAGTCTATGTGTGGTTGACATTTGTGTTTGGACTAAAAGCCCCCCTCAGGCCACTGGTGGTACAGAGGCAGGGGCGCGCAGCTCCCCTCTGTAGCACTAACAGGTCTGCCACAGCTGAAAGCACAAGACAACAGCTCTTAAGACACTCTCTCACACACTGAGCTATTGATCTGTCTAAAAGAACACACAGTGGACGCCACTTGCCACTCCACTTTCAAAACACATTTCTCTCTCTCTCTCTCTCAAAAAAAAAAAAAAGATTGGACACTGCATCACAGGGGGTTAGGCCAGCATTTTGTATGTGTGGGTATCTATAAAGACATGTTATACTGACTTTTAAATAAAATGTCACAGTTTCACGGTTGCACCTTAGAGATATACACAGGTACATTTTGTCCAGACCAGATAAAGTTTTTATTTTCATTTCTTCAAGCAGGAAAGTATGCACAATTGTGACAGAGTAATGTTAAGCGTGAATGGGGTCATTCTCTAGTTTGAGCTGCCATTTTACAGTAACTTCTGTGGTTTGCTCACTGATAAACACAACCTCAGCTGGTAACAAGGGGCTGCTTCACTCTGTGCACTCCTTTCCTCTGCTCAGCCTGTCAAGTTGGTTCTCTTTCACAAAAACCTTATACTACTTTTCAAAGAGCTTCTTTGGAATAGAAAAGCATGTTCTTTCTTTCTGTCTCTCTCTCTCGCATGCGCGCACACGCACTCACGTCTGCACACCTAAATGGACTCACAAAGTACCTAATTTGATCCAGATTTGCTCTGAAATTTTTGGCCATCCACACATCAATAATGCTATGACTGTAATATAATTAGCATTTCCCCTTTTTAAAAAGAGGTGAAAGAAATAGGAGAGCTTGTTAGTCAAATTTATGGCTTTGGTTTATATGTGTTCCAGTGGTGTTGAGCCATCTTATTTCTTTATCAGAAGTGGAAAGGAGAGGCTTATTGGTTCAGTGCTGGCGATAGGAGCCATCAATTAGTGTTCTGCCTGCCCTCCAGCTCCCTCACCTCCCTCCCTCCACAAAACAGGCCCCTTGAAGCTGGCACATTAGGATCACAAAACCTGCTATAAATACCAATGTTCAGTGTAAATGAAGCTAAAAAGCCTCAAATTCAAGCCACACTGGCTAAGGGTAGACTCTTCTACCTGCATTTCATGGCTTGTTAGGGGAGCTCTCTGCAGGTATGCCAACAGTGCTCGCCTGACAGACTTCTACAGAACTAAAAACAGTCTTAATGAGGAGAGAGAAAATGCCTCTGTGTGTGTGTGTGTGTGTGTGTGTGTGTGTGTGTGTGTGTGTGTGTGTGTGTGTGTGTGTGTGCCTGTGTACATGCGCGTATGTGTGCCTTACAGCTTTTGCAAAGAAAAAGAAAGAAGTTGCTGCAATTCCCTCGAGGATCACAAAAATCTTTAATTTGCCTTTTATGACACCTAATTAGTTATTCTACTCAAAATCTTTGCTTTAAATAAGAGAACTAATTATACAAAAAGGTCGTTCCTCCACCTCCAGAGAACTACTCCTAATTGGTTGAGACCACCACCCGCCACACACTTCTTAAACATATCACGTGTGTGTTTTACATCACGTTTGAAAAGGCCAAAGCTTAACCTATCCTGGAATTACTGTATGCTGCTCACCCCCTCTATTGGATGCACACTTTGCTTAAAACCCTGCTCAGCTGCATCAAAGTGACAACATGCTGTGTCTTTCTGTTTGACGTTAATATTCACGTCTTCATGCATATGTCCTGGTCCTTCAGGCCAGACCGTAAGAGAGATGTCTCAATGGAGGAATGCCTTATGTCTGCAAGGAAAACAGTGGCACGTTCAACTGATGCCTCTCTCTTGAAGCCATTGCAGGGAACAAACATGGGTTTGATGTCTTCTACCAAAGCAGCCTCTGGAAAACAGCTTTAATAGTAGTGTAGCAAGTACTAGCTCAAACCTACTAAACAAAGAGCAGTGACAGAAAAAAAAAATATGAGTGTGTAAAGTAAATGTCTTTTCAATTCCCTTAATGCCATGAGACATTTTCTTGCACCTGTCACCACTCCCGGCGCTATGTGAAACTGTGGAGTAGAACAGAACCTCCCATGCTTGCCACCTCCCAGAAAGAAAAGCTGCATTATGAAAGGAAGCAGCAGACTAGGAGGCAGCCTCCACTTAATCCAATCCATTTAACAGATACAAGTGCCACTGACCTTCCAGTGTCATTTGATGTCACCAAAAGCATGCCTCTCCACATCACGATTCATTCTCCAACAAGGGATGCATTTTACCCCTCAAAGTGGAGAGACAGCACTTGCCCTGCCAAATATCCTTCCTGAGAAGGAATTTAATTTGCCATTAGTACTATGTGTAAAGGCCTGCCGTCTCTCCCTTCTCCCATCCATCTACTTTCTTTAAGATTGTATCTTTCAAGAATATGTACAGTTAGTTTTTCTCAGCCCAAGCAGTCTGTCAGAGCATGTATTTTCCATTATAGAGATAGCATCCGATTTCTATGTTACCCCATTTAGACTTCCGTCTTTACAGCTATCAAAAAAATCACATCAGTTTGCTAACCTTTTTGATATTTTTAAGGTTTTAAAAGCAAATGTGCTGTTTGTAGCACTCAGTGAAATGTTTGAAATTAGAGAAATACAATTATCACATAGACAAGACCCACTTTTCCTCAGAATAGATCAAAAAAAGGTTGAGTACCTGTTTTTTATTATTTGATTATTTGCTTGTTCTATAAATATAATAAATAAGTGAAACATTTCCATTATATTTCCAGCGGCTCAAGCTGATCTATTCTGCTAGCTTGCTGCATTCTACGAATGGCCCAAAACTCAAAGACAAACATTTGCTTGATTAATGAGTGAACTGATTAATAAATGATCAATATAAGTGCAAAATAACATTACTTTTGATCGACTAATCAATTAATCGACTGAACATTTCAGTTCTAGTTTCACCTGTATACAACAACATTGTAATGAAATTGACTCACAAATTTGTGGTACCCATCACTGCCCTGCTGCACACACGATCCCAGTGGAACAGCTGCTCTCACAGGCACTCAACCTTAATGGCAGAAGGGACAGTTACATCTGACGCTGTGTTGTTTTTTTTTTTTAAATGCCTTTTGATCAATTAAAAGCACTGACACCATGGTGTGATGCAGACTTTGCTGGTTCATGGGGAGGGAAAGGATCTTGATGAGAATCACTCAGCCTTCCTGACACATGGGGAGGAAGGTGCGCTTTCAAGGAAGTGGAAGCTGGCCCTGGGTGGGCCTCCTCTCAGGGGCCCCTATAATTCCAACTCCCAGCTGCAGCAAATAAGAGAGTGTTAGCCACCAGCGTGGTGAATACACAGACTGGGATGCTCAGGGAAATTAGATACTACACTAGCAAGTGATTGCATTTAGCTGAAAGTTCATTTGTCATCACCATCACTTAAAGCTCATCACTAGCCTACGATGAATCTATTAACTGCTGCACGAGGTTACCAAATCATAGTACATTAACCCTATATGAAGGCATGAATCATAGAATTTTAAAAGCTATATTATATTATATTATATTATATTATATTATCCCTTCTATGGGTAGTAAGAGAGAACACAATATAGAACAGTGGAAAATCAAAAATACAATGTTCACTCTCAGCAAGTCTGCCGTTTAGAAGATACAGGGACTGATTTAAACCCAGCTCTTTTATTTTTCCGCCACCACTGTAAATGCTGTGGCCATGGCAATCCGAAATAAAATTTGTCCTCAGGCCAAGGTGTCTGCCACTAAGGTTAATAGGGATCTCATGCAGATGTCTTGCCATTGTGTGCATGAATCAGCCCCTTTCATTCAGCTTCCGTCATTGCTGTAATTGAGCCCATAGACACGTTTCTCTATTGCCAAGACAAAATACAAGACATCTGGTAATAATATCAGCTGGAATACACATGCCAGTTGAAAGCAGACTGATGAGTGTATTCTGAATGATAAGCAAAATAAAGACCTTTGATTCACTGTGTGATTCATGTTCCTATCCTTAGTTGCAGCATATGCAAGGAGTAAAAGAAGAGATATGCATGAAAACACACACACACAGGCAAACATTCTCTCTCTCAAATAAGTTAGTTTCTTACAAGGCTCAAGTCAATATTACATTTCATACTGTTTTTTTTTCATAGTTCTCTGTAAGAGCCTTCTATGTTACTGTACTGCCTGCCACATTTCCAGATGGTTGTGTATGAATGCTGGGGTCTGTGAGGTGATTTCTGGGACTGTATGCATGCTATGATTATGACATAATTAACACCCACAGTAAGTGGGAGAGAGAGCAGACAGGGCTGGTGCGGATGAGGAGGGGACTGTTCATTAACAAGATGCACTCTCTCAAACTTTGCAGCTTGCTGTGGCTAATAAGCCCCGGTGAAACGGAGCCCAGCCGTCCCTTGCATTGACCCTGGCACTGCCCAGGATAAGGGAGGGTTTTGTCTCCTGGAATAATTGCTCTTTTCACATGTTACAAGTGTCCTGACCCCCACGGTCGGCAGCCACTTTCCCTACCATAATTACTCCTGATCCGCTCCAAATGAGTCAGCCGCATTAGGGCTGCAATAACACTGGCCTGGCTTCAAGCGCGGCATGGGGAGTCTCAGCAGAGCAGCCTGGAACAGGACTGCCTTTTCTCTCAGCCCACGGTCATTTCCATCACGTCAGAGGTGCATTTCTTACACTTGAAGTCAGCACGAAGGCCCTGGGCCCTTTTCTGAGGCTTACAGAAGGCATTGTTAGCTCCTGGTGCTCACTACTCACTGTGGTTTGGCAGCAGGCTCCATCCCAATTAACGGAAAACTTCATTAGGGTGTTTTTCCACACTTTTCAGCCCCCTATTATTTTTAATTTATTCACATGGGGTTAATTAAAAGAAATGTATCACAGAGATATGCAACAGCTTTCTAATTAAATTCATTGCTGCTTTTTTTTTTAAAGACATGAAACTGGCAGAGTTTCCAAATTATTACAGAAGGCGACTTGTTCCAACACTTGGTCGCTCAGTAGTAGGGTGAGATTAGAGCTCTGCAAGGTAAGCTGTCAACAGCAGAAACAGAGTGAAAGAGGGGGAGATGGAGCAAGAAAACGAGAGAGAGGGAATAGGATGAATGAGGAGGAGGAGGAGAAAAGACACAAACATTCATGGTTTCATCATACAAGATTACCCCAGATAAACCCACGAGAGCTCTTAAAGAGGGAGGACTGTCAGTGTTGGCAGAGCACAGAGAAGACCTGGTAGTGCATCCAGCCAATCAAACTTTACTTTATCTGCTGTTGATCTGAGGTAGTCAGTTCTTAAAACCTGCTATTTTACCATCTTTCATTTAAGTTGAATAAAGGAAAATCCATCTATTCTCGAACTATATACTTTTAGACCTTGACAGACGAAGCAATCTTATCTGCCACTTCATAGTTCCTGGCAAAAAATAAAATAAAAAATCAAACCATTAGACCTGTCACAGCCACCTTCCGCCATCCGGAACAGAATAATGCACAAACACTTTTAGTCCACATTAAAAATGCATTTGGAGAGAAATAAATGTAGGCCTCTAAAGTTTGTGTCACTCATGAGGTCAGGAAGTGGTGTACAAAATCCTCCCCACTCCCCAGCAATTACTGCACACTTATTATTTCAAAGGATATGCCAGGAGACAGGTGTGCCATTCAGGGTCCTCAGTGTGTTGAAAATGGAGGGGAAGAAGGAACACCATACTGTGGTGCACCGTGTGAGGCTCTTTAATCTTGAATAATGCAAATTCCCCACAGGGGGCAGTTATTTGGCAGCACGGCCCTCTAATGTCATTCAAGCACCTACTCCCACACCTGATGGGGTAAATAATGAGGAAGGTTGGTTGGGTGCAGTTGGGGAAGAAGATTGGGTATGATGTCATATGGGATGGTAAACTAGGGTGTCTCATGTAGTACAGCCTATCCTAAATCTCACAAGAGAGGAATATTGCAGATGACATTTGATGTTTCATTATGGAGATGGCTTTCTTTTAATGAATTCCTTTTAACACATTTATATTACCTCATAATATAAAGACTGGCCCTTTTTCCTCAAGGAGTAATTTTTGTCACTGGTTAAAATCAAATGGCAATTCACCTAGAGACGACTGGTCAAATGAAATGAAATAAAATGAAATAAAGAGGTGTGATTAGAATGGGAGTGGGGGTCTAATGTCTTAGTCTCAGCTAATGATGAGTTCACTGTGAATGTGTGTGGGTGGTGGCTGTCTTTTGGCATGGAATTTGTAGATGCAAACATCATAGTTAAGCACTGATTAAATCACCAACTTCAATATCCAAAACCTAATCTACTAGCTTTAAGAGGGAAAGAACTACCCCCCTTAATCACAGACTTTAATTAGCTATTTAAGATTTGATTTACTGAAGGTCATCCAATAAGAGATTAGTTCTCAGCAAGTTGGCTCTTATTTCAAGGAAGGCACCGCAGGCTTTTCTATTTACCAACAAGATAGCTGTAATATCCTCAAAGTGTGAATCTTCCATCCTCCTCTGTTTCTCTGGATTCTTGTACTAAACAGCAGCTCTTATGAGGCTTTTAATTTTGTTGTGTAAATAAATGTATAGGACGTTTTATTTTTTGACAAAAACACCCAAGTAAAGGCCATTTTAAGTTAGATTAGAATTACATATTGTACGTAAATGTGCATGGAAACACAAAATACCAGTTGTGCGGTAACTTTTAGCTTAACTACTGTAAAGTGCTCATGTGGTATTAAGTTTAACAAAATGTTTCTCCAACTGGGACTGCAGGTAAGAAGAGGTCAAGCAAACTCATGAAGCATCTCTGTCTAAGATACAGCAATGATGAGTAAGCTTTCACATAAAGCCAAAGCTGCTTCTGATACTCAACCTGCAGGAAACTGAATGTTGGGTTTACTAGACTGGTATTTGAAAGATGTTTACAGTGAAACCAGACCAAAAGTCTAATAGTCCCCTTAGCAGCCCCTAGAGGCTGTGCTGCTCCTCACACCCACAAGAACAAAGTGTCTTACTGACCAATCAACACTGCCGTCCTGAGAGCCACATACTCACACAGGCAGAGCCAGAAACAAATGAGTAATACTCAGCAACAATGGGGCTCTGGCAAATGGGAAATATGGCAGAATTCCTGCAGGCACAGTGATGTGTGCACCATGGAGAGAGTACAGCAGGCCAGTGCATATAGCTGACTTCTAAAACCATTCTATTTTAGCACTACAGTATTGTTTTGGGTATTGTTTTTCCCATGCTAAACATAGACCACTGCTCATCAAACTAATCAACACCTGATTCACACAAGTTATAAGCACGTGGATGTACAGTATGTCAATGGCTGCCATCAGATGCGTTGCCACAAATTCCATGAGAAGCTGATGATATGCAATAATTTAATAGAAAACCTTTTCCTCTTGTCCACACCCCAAAACTGCTCACAGTTTACGCGGGGCTTCATACTACCATCCAGGACAAGAGTGTGCCAGCACAAACATACACATACATGCTAGAGCTGGATCGTTTATTAGTGTTATTGCAGATAGATTGGTATTGGTGTTTGTATTGTCCAATAAGTAACAAGACATTTCAGTAAGTAAATTTGGGTTAATGCAGCATTGTGATCAAATAGCCATATAAACATTCATGTTTCTTCTTCGTCTAAAATTCAAATATGGAATTTATGCTGTTTTTACATTGCAGTAGAGAAATATGAGGGTTCTGTGTAGCAGAATTTGTGAGACAATTGTCTAATAATGTCTTGACATGCACGTTATTACACAGACGATTTTGTAATCCAAGTATGTAAAGCATGACATTAACTGTGGCAATGTAAGAGTTTTGATTTCCATTGAAACTGTACAAAGTGCTTACGCGGAGTGTAACAGGTGACATGCTGTTTATTGCTGCAGGTAGAAATATTAACGTTTTTCTTCAGTAACATCTTGACAATTGCACTCAGCTGCCAAACCACAACAGTTGGTGACATTGTAGTTTTGACATCTGCTCATCTCGAGAACTTTGCTTCATGTCATTCCACTTTCCCATCTTTCCATTCGCCTGTGATGACAGAATCAAGGAGACATGATTTTCCAGAGAGCACAGAATAAGCTTTACAGAGTGCATCGGGATGCCAAGCAAGTCAGAACAGAGGGTGCGCATTAGGTAAACAGGTGAATACATAAAATGTATGTGTTTGTAGAGGCATTGATAAATGAATGCTTTTTTTTTTGCGTATTGACATGAGTACAGTCGACAGCAGCTTAAGGGGTTTAAGCTTCGCGGTGATAGGTGGCAGTGAGACCTGCTTCCAACAGGTGCCAACACACGAATAACTCACAACATACAGTATATACTTCAATGGTGGTTCATTGTCATTCAAGTTGTTGATAAATGTGATATTTTTTTTACGTATGAGGTTATTGGGGTTAATTTTTCTGCAGGCATGGATAGTTTGGTGCCTGTGCAACATCAACATCCCTTCTGTGCATGTCTGCATTTGTCTCCGGGCCTGCAGTCAGACATTAGGTTTCTTCAGGGTGGTTTAAAGTAACCATTTATCTCAACTTGTCAGCATTTTTGTGGATTTTCTAAAAGGTTTCATTGTAACATTTGGACTGATGTGTACATGCCCTTGCGGCTTGGTATTTCTTATTTGTTCATATAATCTTCAATGTGGCACCTCTAGTCCTGCTACCTTTACTATTCTCACACACCACTCAACGGCATACCAGAAATTCTTCTTGACACCGAAAAAAATAAAACAACCCTTTGTGAATAAAAACAAAGGGTAAGACTTTGGACGACACAACGGGGACCGTCCTCTCCCTGTGATGCATGTGGTAGCCAGATCTTGTTGTGAGAATTTGGATGATAACGTGGCAAGCATGTGGCCTCTGGCAATAATAAAAGGGATGCTCTTACAGCTCAAGAGTGCATAATTGAGTTTGTGTGCCACTCTGATGAGTGCAGCCATTTACATGGGAGGCAGGTGGGCGCGCTCAGTAACACGTGTCTCTTAAGTCTCAACTCGCTCCCTTTGAATTCCACTAAAATTATAGAAAATGATACACATCTCGAGCACTCAAAGATGTGAAACAATCAGGCCTGATAGGCATCTAGGGGTTTAGTGGTGACAGACGAAATTGTCTCCAGTGGGAATTCTTCATTTGTAAGATCGGAAACAGATTAGATGGAATTAAACACTCAAAGCTGAAAATGGTATAATTGTGATTTTGAGTTAATTTCTTTCCTGAGTGTTAGTGCAGCTTTAGTATGATATGGATGGTCAAAGCACTGAGTGTTATGTGTCACTGCAGTGTAGATAATGTTAGGATCACATCTGTGTCAGATGTGCATTTACTCATTCACTGTGTGTTTTGGTATGTGTTTTTTTTTTTTTTTTTTTTACTGCATTCATGTGTGCACAGCTCACAATTGTGACTGTTAACAACAGACAATTTCCTCTTTTTACAATCTATGTTTACGACAAAATTGAAAAAGTACTGCAAAGGCACAAAGGCGATACAGGTGCTTTTTTTTTTTAAACAGTAGTGACTTAAGAAATATCAAATGAAGCAATGTGTTTGTAATATTGTTCAGGG
Organism: Pempheris klunzingeri; assembly: GCF_042242105.1. NCBI lineage: Eukaryota > Metazoa > Chordata > Actinopteri > Acropomatiformes > Pempheridae > Pempheris > Pempheris klunzingeri. The sequence continues at coordinate 14,260,345 of NC_092012.1, forward strand.
CCCAGAGCACAAAAACCAGACGTAATTTCAATATTTGAAATGGGCAAGTTTAATTTTGAAGTAAGAGCAAACCAATAAGCTGAGAAAATAGCAAATACAGGAGAGCAAATTGCATTCCTTTGGAGAAGTGAAAAGACTTAAAGAATATATAAAAGTAATCTCCAACTGGAAATTAGAAATCAACCCTCAGAAACCAAATAACAGAAAAGAAATATTACTGTCCACTTGCTAAATCAATATAACATCGCTACAAGACAGTATTACCATGGTAACACCGGTAAAGAATGAAGCAATTCTTATTATTTCAAAATAAAAATCGGAGCCTGAAGCCCAAGTTTTATTACAGCAGCCGACAGATCACCAGTCTGTGTTCATCTGAAGCATTGCTTTTCAATCACATGCTTTATGAATGTACAAATTTCACTGGACAGGATCATAACAGGGTCATAAATTAACAAGCAAAGGTAACTAGAAATTTATGGGGAGCTGGAGGATTTTTCTTCTGCTGAGGTCTGTGAACAGTAAACTGTAGTTGTGTTAATGTTCAGCAAAAATATGCCTCCAGTGTGTACGCACTTTCTTCTCCCGCTGTTGGTGCAAAGTAGGAGAGAAAATGGCTGAGTTGCGTTTTACTCTCAAATTAGATGCAATTTGGAACCTTAATATCACAGGGTGGAATAAAATGTTGACACAGAATTGGTACATGTGTTGCTATTCATTACTAACTATGACCTGCATATTAGGTCATTTCACAGAGCAGTGCCTGTATTTCTTTTACAGTCCTCCTCTGTGCTCTCACACTCAGTGCTGTACCAGATACTGTGTATTATAAGTTAATGACTGCATCATCTAATAATATGATGATTAGTTTACAAGGTGCATGGAACTTGTGACTTGTAAGACGAACGATATGGGCAGGGAGTTACATACGACATGAAGCTAATATAGAAAATGATTAAGTTGTGATCCTTGTAAGTGTGGTTAAAGTTACAACTGACGGCAATCTGTCAGACATTTTCTGTATAATGTCTGACTTTTAAAAAGTGGGAGATTATGTATAACAGGCAGAGTCTTTCAATGGAGCTAAGATAGGAGGGGGGGGGGGCTTGTGTTGCTTTTGTAGCACAAATTGTTACAGACTTTGCACAGAGAAGTCAGAGTTCAAAAACAGTCTGCCATACAAGCAGCAGCATCACTGTGTTGCCAACTAGGATCGCAGCCTTTGAACACGAGACCAGACACACTGATGATCTGGTTTATGGGCCACATAAGGACTGAAATATGAACACTTAAGCAGAATGCACAAACACACACTGGCATAACAGCGAATCAATCAAGAGAAACAGACAGTAATCATACACATACACCCATGTGGCCACCCAAAACAGTGACCCACACCTCCCTCTGCACATAAACACACATTTATTTGTGCAGGCACTAAGTGGATACATTAGACAAGATGGTTGAATTGACAAGCCTATAACTTCAGAGCCAATAAACGCTAAGAGGCACCACAATGAAAGGGACCAGATCCAAGCAGCTCTGTTGACAACCCGGCCAAAATGCTGGAGCTGCTGGTCGGGACCAGCAAATAAAGGGTGAAGCTTTTAGGCAATGAGCAGCAGGTGATCTCAGCTTTTCTGCAAGTCCTAATGCTCCTAAAAGCCACTCTCCCTGGTTCTGTAATTGGGCATCAGTAGTTAATGTAGTATTGACTGCATTACATGCTCCTGTGCATCCTTTCCCACTAATGCCATTTGCATCACCTTGTACATTTACCATATTGCTTAGCCAATAACTGTTAAAAGCAATCTGAATCATGAATCATATAGGGAACTTTTAGCTAGACAGACATCCAAAGGAGACAATTTACAGTTGAGTTAATTTAGGTACATTTGCAGCACAACAAGGATTCAGCCAGACAGACCAATTTATGTCTCTGCCGCAATCCTTTTATTGGTTTTTAGACGTGTAAGTGAAAGGATGCTCTGCTAAGAGATATGAAATACCCATTTCCAGACATAAATAATGGGTTACAAATGCATCCATTACTTTTAGAGGAGGAAGAGTCCTGGATAAACTCAAATGTGCAAAAGCTGTATACCATACTTTGAGAAATTACACCAAAAAACTGCGGTTAGTGGAGGTTGTCCTTGTGCATCTTAGCAGGTGGTCTGTATTGTCAGCAAAAGCACCCTCAAAATGCTCTTAAAGAAGTGCCAGAAGAAAGAAAAACATCAGGGAATAAGTTCATTTTAGACTATGAAAAGCCTTAAGTGCAGCCTAGGCTCCATTTGGATATTATCATCATTGTGCTGCATGATTGTATTTAAATGCATATACACTGAGCACCATTTAGACCTGAGAGTGATAAATGCACTGCTCATCTCAACATCAGTTAAATCCAAAATGGGACGTCATTAGAGGCGAGTTTGATTTAAATTAAAATTAATTAGATTGCCTCACCCATTAACCTAAATACATTGAAAGAGATAAGTAATGCAAGTAGGCCTATTTGGATGGAAAGTGAGCGAACGTTGCACGGCGCTATCCATAATTTGCAATCAAGTTAAAAGCACTCTGCTGTCATCTCCCATCCCGTGGTGATGTCAAAGGCTGCCTCGCTAACTTCACAGAAGCGAAAAGCACTTAAGAGGAGGAAAGAAAAGAAGGAGCCACATGCACTGCAGCGTCTGTGGAGAAATCCTCAAACTCCGGGTTACACGTCAAAACGCCACACACACACACACACACACTCACACTCACACACACACTCACACACACACAGAGAGAGGGAGATCTGCACTAAATAAACATGCAACTCTTCCACGCTGTGCTGCAGTTCGGGCAGGCTATTTGTGTAAGCGCACCTCAACTTCATGGCACAGGAAGCAGCCCCAGTATTTCGGGTTTCCTCGCGAAAAACGCGGAGCCTGACGCGGCTGCAAAAAAAGCCGATGTGAAAGCGGAGGCTGCGGGTGCGCGACGGGAAGCACTTAGCGTGTAAAATGTCAGTAGTTTGCCGTGTTCCTCCCCGGGTTACAGCATCCCACGATCGGAGATGTTACTCACCCTCTTCCTTGTCCAACACCATCGTCCTGAGGAACGAGGAGTCCTTCCCCGGGCGATCCGTCCTCGGCTCCAGCAGGCTGCACCGCTCGGTCTTGCACGCAGCTTCTCCTGGAAATGGCTTTGAAACGCGCGGTTGACTAGACTACGCCTCGATAAATCAAAACCCTGGAAAGATGAATTGTCGTCTGCACGTTTTTTTTTCTTTCTTTCTCTCCCTCCTATCAATAATAATTCATACGCGGAATATACGGTAATAAACGCGGCGAGATCCCCCTATCCGGACTGAACTGTAACGCAAATAAATAGCGATCAAACAGCGTTGGTTGCTCTTGAGAAATTCCATGCGAATGCAAAAAAAAAAAAAAAAAAAGAAAAGGCAAAACAATGAAAAGCGATGTAAATCTAGTGTCGCCTATCTGTAACTGTGCACACACGGTCGGATCAGACGCTCACACTGAACGGCTGAGCTCTCCTCGCTGTTAATATTCTCTCCTTCTCGTTCTCATTTGCTCCGAAACAGCAACTATATTCAAACAAATCCAATTGCAAATCTGACAACTGCTAAAAGCAAACTCACGCCGCCTCTCTCCCCAGTTTATGTGCCGCGCTCGCCTCTGCTGCTACTGAATAAATGCGCGCAGTTTCCAGAGACCCTCGGATTCCCCTGTTAATTAAATCAATTCATTATGCTCAGATCTGATTAGCAGCCCTTCCCCCCTCTTTGAATCAATTATTCAATACACAAACATAATTGCTTGTGCCAGAGGTGTCTAAGTATTAGCTTATTTAACTCCAAGGACACTAATTACCCCTAGGGCAAGGGAACTTTTCTCATTAATTCTGACAAAACACAAAAGCACAGCTAAGGGAAAGTGTGTGTGTGTGTGTGTGTGTGTGTGTGTGTGTGTGAGTGGTCTGCCTGCCAGTCTGGATGTGCGTGATAGAGAGAGAGAGAGAGAGAGAGAGAGAGAGAGCAGGAGAGAGCGCGCATGCACGTACACTTGTATTGATGCACGTGCGCACGGACGCGGGCGCGCGTGTGGCAGAGGGAGAGGGAGAGAGAGAGAGAGAGAGAGAGAGAGGGAGGGAGGGAGGGAGAGAGACATTGAGGAAGACTGATGCTGCTCCATCGGTGCATGGTACAGTTGGACTAAACATAAAATGCGCTTATTGTTCTTCTTCTCCTTACTTTTTTTTTTCCCCCTGCAGAACTTAATAGAAATAACATCTAATTGTGGTCTATTTAGCAGTTAATTAGTGTCCAGACACAGTTATCATACAGGCTGCAGATAAACAGTCGTTTCAAAAGAGACAGCACAACAGATGGGCTGCGTTTTTGATTAGTGGGTAGATAGAAGGTTCAGTTTCGAATCTGGTAATATAATTGTTGCCTGTTATTGCCAAGATGAAAGTGTTGCTGTTTCATGGTGGAGCCTTAAATAGCACCACTTTCACTTGCCCTGCGGAGACTGTTAACCAATTAAGGGTGAGATCCAACAAAGATTAGCCATTTAGGAGAGTGGAGTAGAGTATAGCTACAATAATGCTGGTTCGTCAGTAGCCAGCAGGCTGTCTGTGGTGTGAGCTCGCTCAGTCTGTCCTTGCCTTCTGCTACATTTTGCACCAGATATTACAATTCTACTCTAAGCACATTATCATAAGCTGCTCTATGATCAAATAATTGTCATAATAAATGGTTATAATGATAAATCTAATACTCAAAAAACTATTTCAAATCAAGGGCCTCTTTAAGATCTGCATTAGACCACATTTTCAGTACAATGTGCAGTGGATTGCGCTGGAAGTAAAGAAAATGTGAATAAAATATGTGAGCTAAATTGAGTAAAAATAATCATCCACATAGAAGTGCATTTATTTTGAGCTGAACCACATTGCGCTGCTTTTATAGATTCTGTTATCTCAGTGTATGGACTACATACACTCTTCTATTTGATCATTTTCTTGCCCGGCATTCGAAATAACTTTTTTTTCTTTTTTTTTTTTGATAGGCTCTGCTAATGTGATCATGCACCACAAATCTAAGGTATAAAGCTCACTGTACATAGCCCATAGGGATAATTTCAGTTCTCAGGGCAAGCATGCTGTGGTGAGATTGGGTTGGCCCTGAAATCAATGGGCTGATCCCTCTCTGTCCAGCTTCCTGGCTGACATGCTTGACTTTTCATCTCCACGGTCACATAGATTGATGACTTATGACCGAGAATGTATGTTTGCTGACCTCTAGAAAAGTGAGTGACACATAATTAATCCAATCACACAGAAAACTGGAAAGGAAAGGAGCAAGAATGGTTCAGTATCATCGGGGCTTGACTTCAAATAGCCATTTGACATTTGAATGTGAAAAAAACACTATATAAAGACGGGGCAGACAGGGAACAAAAATGGTGTGCGTGACGGCGTGGGTAATAACGAAAGGTGTTGCCGCAATTACCTCACTAGTACACCAGGGTTTGGACTCTACGTGTTTTACGGAATCATGTAGAATCATCAGGTTTCATGCACATTGAGATGCTCCTTCTATTTGATCCTCATTTGGACAAGTGAAGCACGTGAGTCCAACTCTTGCTTTAACAATGATCACGATGTGAAGACATGGACAGGTTGCACAGTGGCTCTCAATCAAGGTAGTTCTCCTCAATGTAAATTACCCACATTACCTTTGTGTAAGGACGCAACATTCTGTGTCTCTATGATACATGGCCCATGTAGGCCATGGTGTACTCTTCAGCCGCTCTCACAGTGTCTTGGGTGCGGACCCTGTCCCACTCCACATCCAGCAGCGGGGTCAGTACATACTAGAAACAAGCCCCTGAGTGGGCTTCTCTGATACACAGTTAATTAAAATTCATTTCTGAGCATGCATTAGCCATGCCCATCTATTTATGGGCGGCTCTCAAATGCAGCCACTACAAAACAGTGCTCTGTAATTAACCTCACCTAATCAGATAGCGCACTAGTGTTGTGTTCCTATTCGTCCTCAGGCACACAGCCATTGGACAGGGGTTTCAGAGAGAGGATGAGCCCATTCTATAGTTCAGAATGGCTAAGCAGATTAAAACCTCATATCAAACATGATATTTACAGGCAAGGATCAGTGGAGAGTGCTCCTTTTATGTGGGATGGGGAGAGGCTTCAGGGCTGGGCTTTTAAAGCCATGTCCCTTAATTGTATTCTGGCTAAGTGGGATGAATGGTGCTTTTTAATCAGACTACTGACGGGGCTCTGTGTTGTAAAAGTATAGAGATGGTGCCTGATAGTTAAGATGCTGAATGATATGCTTTTAGTCCAGGTTGCCTGGCCTCTAGCAATATTCAGATGCATCGTAGCATTAAGCTGACACCTGTAAACATGAGTGTAATATCTCTGGGAGTTTATGGCGCTGTAGCAAACACCAGTTTGGTAAGTAATTGTACAAAATAATTTGTTTGTAATGCCACCATGTTTGCATTAAGTTTAGGCCTGTAACTTATAAGCAGACATTCAATTACTGTTTGTCAATTTACACTGTGTTTGAGATGCTATTTTATGTTCAGACAGAAAAGCATTGCCTTCTTCTTGAATGGATTTTTATTGAGCAGTGAGACCTACTTTACTTTTGTTACTCTCAGATTTAAGGTTCTGCTCCTCCTAGTGGCTGATCTTGGCTATTTTTCTCCCTCACAGTTGTACACAATGGGTTTGATGGCAGAGGTTTAGCACATCACATAATAAATTGTAACCACTTTTTATTCTCTTGCATGTGTAGCTCCTGAGACGGTGGGTGGAAAATAGGAATTATTGGAATCTTTTTGATGTAACCTGACAGGCTCACCATATAGAAAGTAATAGGGATGGTATAAGCCCTTCTAGTCACCTAGTCAATTTGAATTTCATGACCAATCAAATGTAGACAAGGTGTCATTTGGTGGGTAGGGAAGAGGAGAGAGTGAATCCCTTTCCCAAACAGTTAATCCAACTTTAATCCTAGTCATTAGGAATTAGACATGCCGAGCTGTCCGGCCGTGCCTCTAAATTACAATCAAACGGTTACCAATTACACAAATTATTGATGGTAGATTCTCTTTTCAACTGCAAATTAAGGCTATTAAGGAAGGCTCCTTTTTAATGCAAAAGTGACTAATTAACCAGCGGATGGGAAATCTGCTGCCCAGATATCAAAAAAGTTCTCAGCACACATTGCAGAAACACAAGGGAACCAATTAGTTTAATTATCAAAACAGCTAATTAAAATTGCACAGTTCCTAATTAGTTCTTTGCTTTTGCCTCTAATTGACAGCATGGAGATAAATGGGCTGCCGATGAAAATGGGGAGAGGAGAAAAACAGGAGAAACTTCGGCGGAATATTTATGCTGACTTTATCTCCGTCTGTGTGGCAGCCCTTGAAAGTGGAAAATTAATGACCTTAATTCCCAAACTGTTTTTCCTCTAACGGTGCTCCCCTCTGTGCTCCTGGTGCACGCTCCTTTGTATGGGCCTGCCACCCTGCCAACTGCTGGAATGGGAAAAAAGGGGCACTTGGGGGTGGGAAGGAGCCACGATTCTCCTCCTAATGTGACAGCTCCCACCTAACAATGGAGAAAGATGAAAGAATGGAGCAGATGTAACCACTGGGAGCATTGCATCATGGGACTGCAACTCTGTTGCACTTTCTTTAAAGCGCTTCTGTCATCTACAGGGGCACTAATTTGTCCCATGAAAAAGAGAGAACTCTGTCGGGAAAGAGATAAAAGAAATTTGACGGCCTAGAAATAATTTTAATACGTTTTTAAATTTGAATTTTAGATTGATTAATTTGATGTCTGTCAAGTGAACTGCTCTCCAAACTTTGCACAAACACGTATTTGTAGACGTTACCAAGTGGTCTAAGGACAGCAAAACACAACTGAGATCTTATTGTGATGCCTTCCAGAGTTATTGGTATGGTCTTCCTCCTTATTGGTATGATCTCTTTAAAGGTCCTTGAAAATAAAGAAGAAAAATAGATTCTGTGAGACAGAAATGCTACACTAAGCTAAACTACACTAAACCTGAATGACAACCATTTACCTCACAAAGATTCTGTGTTAGACTTTGTGTGCATTTGTGTGCATGTGTGTGGTACGTCTTTGTGGTCTCGATCCTTCTGGCAGGCATTGTCTCTTTGTCTGTGTTCCTGCAAGGCCAACCTTGTCATGTGTAATCCTGTCCCTCTGCCTGCATGCAAGTGACATGTGGGTTCTCTCGCCACATTAGTAGATAACTATCAACTAATCAGTTTACTTTTGGGACTGTGTTAAAATGTAAATTACATTAATGTTCAAATTATGCAACAAACTACGCAGATAGGCCAGGCCAGAGGCCGCATAATGCTAGGATCATTCAGTTAGTGCCTTCCACATGCAGTGTTAATGCACTCTGATTTCCCCTGCTCTGGTTCAAATCAAGTGTGATACGTCAGCCAGTTGGTGTCTGGGAAACTGGAGGAGCTTTGTGGAGAAAGCCTTTTTGCAAAGCTCCATTAAAAGGCGAGAGATGATAGCCGCCTGTTGGATTTCTTTTGTCTAATTCAGTGGAAAGGACTTTCTGCTTCATGTGCATTTTACTGTTTTACTCACCTCTCGGTTAAAACTGTGCAGATGTTAATTTACGTGTAATCTGTAAGAGTAGAAATAGATTGCCCGAGGTGCATTCAGTAACATTCAAAATGTGATTTATCCCAACTCATCCTGCCTAATTCAAAATTACACTCTGAAGAGGCAGGTCTGTTGCAAAACGTTGGCCTGGAGGAACCTGCTGCCCATGACTAACAAACACACGTCTACTACTAATTGATTGTCTTGTGTTTTATTTATGGTGCAGTAGTAATTAGCGGACAGCATAATGTAAGCCATTCATTAGCACCTGGCTACCGCTATGGATTTCACTGCTTTGTCTCAGATGCACACATCATTAGGGAGAAACAAAGACTGGAATTTATTAGCATGGCTTCTTATAAATATTCTTAAAGTCAGTGTGCCTTTAAGGAAGAACACAGGCCTGTAAAACTTTTGTCAGCATTTGCTCACTGACTCCATTTGCTGCAGAATATGTTAAGGAAGAGCAGTATAAATTTAATTTTAATTGTTTTGTACACACGCCAGTGAAAAGGAACTGATTGGATACAGTTCAGAGACAGTATATTAATACGTTATTTTCATATGTTAATTGGTTTGCATAATCTCTCCCTTTGCTTGGTTTGGAAGTACCTGGCATTGAGAAGGGGACTGAAGAGAATAGAAGACTCCAATTTACATAAAACCAGCTCCTCTGAACATTAAATAATAATGCATCTGCAAGCTGAAGGTGTGTTCAGTTAGCAGAAAGCACATTTTTATAATTTATAGTCCAGCTGTTTCAGTGCTTTCGAGTCCATTTTCCTCCCTGCCTGCTTTTAATGAAATCTTGTTACTGGAGAATTGACTGGAGTGAATTGAGATTTTAATCCCATTGACGTTCGACCATGGAAATGCACACTGGTGGGAACTTTTAATGGTGGGCCCTGTAATCAGGAGACACTTGTATTCAGCTCCCGACAATAATGAATCTCATCAAATGTTAAAGCTCAGGCCGCGTGCGAGGGGCTCAAATTTCAAGGTTTTTGACCATCCCCATTTGAGAAATTCCTCAGGGAGTGTGTGATTACTCAAGTTTAGCAGTTTATTGCCTCATCTTTCAATAGCCACTGAAGCACAAAATTCTCATCTAGGTTGCTCTTTTTTTCTCCACTTGAAGAACAGGCCAATATAGACTGCAGAACAGCTGCTCACATCCCGAGGAACTGCTGTCGGCACTGCAATGTTATTAGCTGCCACCATCATTGTCCACTCACTGTGTCATTAAAAGACTGAAAACTAAATTCCATGACAAAAATCACTCATGTGATTTTAATTGTGAACAGTGTGTGTTTGTAGCGCTGTTTGTGACTTGGACTGCAGTGGTATTCTGCACAGCACATGTTAACGATTCATTCGTACCTACACGTGTAACATGTGAAGGTGAGAGTAAAACAGCGGAATGTATGCTTATATAGAGAGGTACTTGCTTACGTGTAGTTCATCTTAAGCTTACATTCCCTCACCTCACTCAACCCCTGACATTAGAGCATTGTTGAAACAGTGATTGCACAGAATATAAAGTTGCCACCAAGTGTTTGCACAATTCATTATTTTTCATTTTTATTATTTTCAGTCATTATGACACTGCAAGGACAAAACCTCATCTAGCTTTTTAATGAGGATTATTGTTTGTGTGTGGTACAGGGGGCTCAGAATATTAATTGAATATTTAAATAACATCACTTACTAGTCTAGATGGAATATCAGCAGGGTCATCACCATAATTTTGAGCATCTTAGATGCTAGCTAATTATTGCTAAGGGTTAAAATGCAGTTTGCTCCTCAATGTTACATACATTCACCAGGTTTTCCATTCTTCATGGAACTGTTTTATCTTGGTCTGTTTCTTCTGAACCCTGGAGAAGACTCCAGCGGGTCACATGGGTACAAGGGATGTGATGCCGTTTTATATTTGAATGGCTAAATGTGACCTTTGAGATTAGAGGAGGAGTTGCTTCTCAGGGGGCTGAAGAGAGTCCCCGCTGCTATGAAGCTCATGTCCCTTTGATCCCTCTGTAATGAGACTAACACCAGGCGTTGTGGTCACTGAACACATTGACATACCACTGGAGAGCCGACAGCTCTACTGCCTGGCACTAGAGGCGGCCGTGTGTGTGTGTGTGTGTGTGTGTGTGTCTTCAGGTACAATAGTGCCGGGAGACATGCATGCAATATATCCACTGGGATTTATTATTTGGCTGTAATACACTGCTTCATGCAGTAATTTGCCTTTAACTTACCCTATGAATGATGTATGCAAATACACACGATTTGCCATGCCAATTAGCATGCCTCATAGGGCACTGCCACTTATTCTTGGACACACCAAGACACCTCATATTCTCCAAACAAGGAAAGTTAAATCGGTAAAAAGGGTTTCAGCTTTTTTGTGTTGAGCTAACCAAAGTTTTCAGTTGTTGCCTCACATTCAAGTGCGAAGGCACTCTCTCTGACCTGAACACGACTCTGGTGAAACCCAGTTCTCAGAGACATCTTCAGAGATCCACTGAAGATCAATCATGACCAGACCCGTCCCCACGAGACCCTTAGTAACAGCCACTGATTGCTTTCTGCTGTGCAGGCCGTTAAGTGGAGTCTGGCAATGGGCTCCTGGACAACACTTAACAATCAATCAGAGGGCACAACCACTTCTCGTTGCATGCCGGTTCTTCCCCTGCATTACACACAAACAATAATTCAGGTGGACACAAGTGACACTTAAGAATCACGGTCAGAGTATGTCCCATGATTTAGCTGGAGAGGGATACGCTGGACTGTAGACAGAAACTTGAGCTGAAGGATTTACATAAACCCGCTGATTGAGGACTCACCCATTGTCATTTGGACAATACTGTAAGGGTATGACAGTATTTCATGCTTGCCATGTGTCTTTATGCTTTGTCTTTGACTATCAAAGGTTACCAGTTGTTTTACATTGAGAATGGATCAAGAAGTAATTGCTCTCAAATATTTTCTCATTTCTGTTGTCTCATCACAGCACCAAGGTCTATCGGAGTATCCAGTTACAAATAACTGGGGCCTTTGGTCAGACGAGCCTTTCACCAAGGACAAAATACTTAACATTTGGGAAATAAAATATAAACATCATGAAATGAGGCCATGGTTGTCTAGTGCTTTGTGTCAGTGTAACTAGATATGCAGCAGAAATTCTGCCATAAAAGCCTGGACTTAAAGTTTGCCTATTGATTAAGGATTCCATTGACTTAATGAACCTTAAACCCTCCATCAGATGACTAGCCAATATATGCTCTAATCTCTAAAACGGATGTCTGGCCGTGGTTCCTTTTAAATGAATTGATCTACTCAGCTCTCCCCAAATGGGGAAATGGGCAAGTATTGATATGATTCTTGACTCAGTGATGGATGTGTGTGATGGTAAAACACGAGCTACATGGGCCAGCATGCTGTAGGGTAAGCAGAAATACAGAAAGCAGCTTTACCAGAGCTCTTCAAAGACAAAGCAATATCATTTGTGTCACTGCCAATTCTCAACCCACCTGTTTGTTGCCTTGTTGTCTTTAAAGGAAATAAAGCTCTAACAGACAAAGTAAAAAATCCTCTTCACGTTGCTGCGGACTTAAAGGTTTTTTAATATCTTCTGGTTAAGAATGATTATATCAATGTTTATGTTTGTGAAATTACCCAAGATGGTGTGCCATTGATTTTTAAATTGATTTTCATTCCACTTTTAGCTGCAGAACATGCCTGGTTGTAGATATTTTAGCAAAGAGGGGCCATTTTAAGTGAAAGTCACTTGAAGGCTAAAATCCATCTCTGCCGTGGAGTAAAGCAATCACAGCAAGCTTCACAAGAGCATCACAATGGTTTTGTGTGATGTTCAGACTGCATGGCAAATATTTATCTAAGTCAGATTACACCCAAGGGAGAGGAAGATGTCTGCATTCCTCCTGCCCTCCGTTGTTTCATTGCTGAGAGAAATGCATAGGGCGATTGTTTTGGCAGAGGTTAGAAAATCTAACTGTTCACTCCCCACAACAGAGAACCATTGTTCAATCTCTCCAGGATAATAAGCGTGAGTGCCATGAATAATCACCAGTGTGTCAACTAGCTGTATTGTGATCCTCAGCACTGGTGAGCCTCAGATGGCATCAAATAATTTTGTCTGTCTTCCCTCTGAAAGCTACGCAGCCACAAATGTTTGATGTCTCTGCAGTTCATTTTAACAGCAGAAAGGCATTTTGAGGAAATTGAAACAACCTATTACTTCCTCTGATCTCCTACCATACATGGCTGTCAAAACTGTTCAGCTTTTCTACGACATACGATAATGAATCAGCTGTACAGGTCAAAGGCCCTGATAATTTGAGCTCTTATTTTATAAACTCATTTCTTGTCTCTAACTACTGTGATAAATACAGAAATGATAAATCAAAGGCACTTTTCCAAAGATCTGAAGATTGCATTGTAAATGTCAGTCTCTAGAAGGAAATTGTAATTAGGGAGAGGAAATTGTTTCAGTGAAGCAGTTGAATTTTAAAATGAACCAAAATGAACCATCAAATTATGTAAACATTTAATTATAGACCAATTTTTGAAGATGGCTCCTTGTCTGTCCTGTCAGACCCTCGTTCTGTACTTGTCACCAGAGTTTTTGAAGGGTTCAGGTACTGTAGACAGCATATAATCAGGATAATTATATAACTTATATCATTAAAACTTATATATTATACTCTGCCATTCACTTGATGTACACTTGACTGATCTCTGAAAAAACAAAACATTTTAACATTTGACTTTTACATTTGTTTTTATGATGTTAGACATAAAAACATTCTTAAGTTAATACAGGCTGCTAATCATGAATCACCAATAGAGGTTATGTTTTGTAAGTCTGGTGCTATGATCACAGGTGGACCCCACTAAAGCCCACTGCATGCTTCTCCCATTGGTCTTCACACTCATGTCAACCTCTGCTGTTACTCATACTTGTGAAAAGTAATGCACTGCTCATATGTAACCCACGTGATCGTGAATGGCGGACATTCCTTTTATTCTCAGTGTAAAATGCAATATTTTTAAGCAGTTTTGAAATTCGGGTGTGTTTTGATAACATTTTTAGTAAGAAATGTGCATTTCATTTCTTTTAATCTTTGTTCAGTGAATATATACAATCTATAGTTAGATAGTTATTATGAAGACTCTGCAACGTTTTGAATTGTTGCTGTGATGGTTGCTATGGCTGCTACTATGGCTAAAACCGCATAGCTTGCATGCTGTTTCAATTATATCTTATAACATTTCTCAACACAAAAACACCAAACAGGCTTTGATAAATCAAGAATAAAATAGGTTAATGTTAAGTTCATCGGTTTTAATTATTTCTACTTTTATTCTGAGAAATAAAGTTTTTTTGTCAGGTTTTGATGGCAGAAGGCAAAGGAAAGGCATTGAGTCACATGTTGTGAGCAGGCTCATTCAACTATCTTGAAATATTGCATTTTCCACTGAGAATCACTGCAAGGATGTGTCCCCCGATTGCTGGCCTTGCTGGAAATTTTAGGACTATGCATGAAAAATTGCATACATTTCAGAAAATATCATATGAACAGTTTCATGAGAATTCGTTGAATTGTCGCAACCTCGTGGAATCTGTGGCTGACTGCACACCACTGCTTGTTGATGCTTGGTTTGTTGGTCTGCAACACCCTCAAGCCAGTCTCCTCCGCAGCCTTTAAAAATACACTGGCAACTGGATAACTAACATATTTTTAAAGACAAGAAAATTTAGGAAGCAAATTGAATAAAACAATAGCAGTGTTTCAACGCAGCAACATCACTTGTAGCTTCTCATGCTTTTGCCAAATGTAGGAGCAGTCTTCCTGTGTGCGTGCTGTAGACAACACCCAGGAGAGCAGTAGGAGGAACAGCTGGAGAGCAGTAGTCCAGCCATGGCAAGAGCACAAATATTTACATGTTAACTGTTGAGGACAAAGTCCCCAAATCCTCAAATGCAGTGCCAATGTCAAAAGGCAAATGCTCAGCCTGTCATGTTAGATCTACAGTTACAGTGAACATGGTCTCTATAGGATTAAGGGGGTAAAACACAACACTCACACCTCTTGCTGTGACACCAGCATGACATAAAATCAACTTGTTACATAAGACCCGGGTGCCTCTTTGTTCCTTGTTGTCCAAGCTTGATTGACCCTAAGCTGTACAAAGGAAGAAACCCAGGTCAGAAACCAAACGTAACATAGTACAAACATGGGCTAACCCTGTAAGCTGCTGTTCATTAGGACTGTAAGGCTTAGAAGTTTAGAGGGACAGCACTTACGCAGGGTTAGACAAATGCATAGATCTCGAATGTCCCGTTCATGGTAGCCCACCTCATCTCACCTTCTGTTCACCAACCTAAGGAGAAATATAGAGGGGCGCCTAGCAGCCTTCAGCCGTGACCTAGACTTGTTAATACTGGCTTAAACACTTTCACATATTTGCAAGGCACTGTGTACATTTCTGCCACAGCAACGTTTTGATTATTACAACTTTCCTTAATCCACTAATGCACCACTGTATGTGTCTGCCAGCCAAAGGCATTTGACACTGTATCAAAACACAAAGCTATGTTCCAGCTTTTATTAGATCTATACTGCAAGTTATAGCTTTTGGTTTGGGGGACTTCAGATACCTCGGGCTAAGAACTGTCACGCAAGTTCATTCCCTTTCCATTAGGAGCCTTTCTGTGAACACAGATGTCTTCATGAACACTCTCCCAAAAGGGAGAACTTCGTGGTCTCTCAAATGGACCAGACTTGGCTGACTGCTGGGGAAATGGTTAGGCTGCGATACATGTGACATTTGCTGCCCAACTCCAGAAGCTGAAAACATATCTGCATGCCCTTCATTTGCAGGAGGCCCAAGAGAACCACTGAGCGAGCTACTGCCAATAACCCTAAAAGATGCATGTGAATCAAAGCTGCTATTGTTGTGCATCTGGACTCGGAGGGTCTAGCACTTAGTGTGGCAGTAGTCAGT
Source organism: Pempheris klunzingeri (assembly GCF_042242105.1). Classification (NCBI taxonomy): domain Eukaryota; kingdom Metazoa; phylum Chordata; class Actinopteri; order Acropomatiformes; family Pempheridae; genus Pempheris; species Pempheris klunzingeri. The sequence goes on from NC_092012.1 coordinate 14,276,089, forward strand.
CAAAGCACCTGCTTGATGGCCATGGAGAGCTCTCCTGGTTTCTCTTACCTGGTGAGGAGCAGCATCAATTGTGCTGTATGGAACATAGCTGACTCCAGGCCAAAATAATCTGAAGGTTGTTTAAGTAGAAGACTCGAGTACGTTGGCAGGAACCTTGGCACCCTGAAAGTAGCTGAAAAGCAGCGTGCTGTATTTGTAAGCCACTCCCTCGAAAGCTGCACAGAGCACCTTTTCATCTCAGGGCATCACTGCAATATAAAAATAAATATCTTTCAAGTCTGTAGTGGTGGGCCATCTGGCTGAGCCAGCTTTAGTAACCTTTTTAATGTGAGTGAGCAGAAAGGCATACTCAGCGGCAAGTGTTCAGCGGGTGCAAACCCAGAATGGGTCTGGTGCCCTGATTTCGTGACTGGAGTCCTCTGTCTGGCCTCCACTGAAACTGTTGAAATGATCTCGTCCAGCAGAAATTCCTAAATTTCACTGAGAGGAGCATTCATTTCTTTTTGATAGATTCCTTTACGACATTGAAATGAAATTGGAGGGAGTATCCATGACGACACAGTTCATCCATCATGTTAGCTTGTAGCATCGGCATCATTCTTGACAAAACAGTGAGTGGTGGAAGAGAGGAATGACCAGATGATCATTAAGAACAATAGCCACCAGAGCAACACAACAGCAAAGTATGGTTCTACTGCGTGTTTGCTGGATTTTGATGTGTGACAATAAAAATATGCTTCTAGTGCACCGACTTTGCTCTGTACTAATATTACTGGCACTCTCAGTAACACCCCAACAAGACTATTGCTTTTAAACAGAGTATGTAGAGCATCTTCAATCATTGCTAATTTGTTTGTCTACAATAGTCCATTATATCTTTCATCAATTGAATTAATGGAAATATATTCAGATACCTGCTTTAAATAAGTAAAGAAGTCAAATAACAATTATGCTTGTAAATAAAAAGGTAACAAAAATGCAGTAATCAAAATGAAGTATAATGAAAAAAATAATATTCATACAAGTTCAAAGTGGGAACTTTTTCAATGGTTAGCATACAGAGCATTTAGAAAGCGTCATATAAACATTGTAAGGATGTCCCAAGCAGCTTTGTGTGTGTGTGTGTGTGTGTTT